>NW_026929444.1:0-36784 GCF_032062105.1 Saccostrea cuccullata | reverse complement strand
ATACACCTGTTCCTCATCAGGAAGTGATACATACAATGTTTATTCCAAGTTATTACTTATTGGCCCAGTCAACATTTTGTGATCTATACAACCAAGTAATCTGACTATCAAACAAAAAAATATATGGAAAAAAAATCATCTTGACCTAATTTCCATATCAGGACACTCTTAAATGTGCTTAAGCTTTCAAAAGAAGAAAAAACAGCGGAAAAACATCCTTAACCTTCCTCTGTTAAGTTTTTAATGATAGTCACTCAAATTTCTCATCCAAAAATAATTCATTTGAAGATCAGATTGATATAATTAGAATGATTACATTCCACTTAATCATGTCAAATAAATTCTGTCCATAAGGCTTGTGATGCCACAGACAAAGGCTTTGGTACATTAAGCAGCTGTTTGTTACAATCAATAGCTTACCTCCATTACATTTCCTTGTAGCTTTATTAATGTGTTCTGGGTCTTTTATCACAACAAATTAAAGTTCGATATCTATAACTAAGATCTATAAAAATGCAGCAACTGAGGCTGATTTTTTGTTTAAAAACATCACCTATAAAGGTTATTCATATAACATTTGAAAGACTATGGGGCTTATGGGTAGAAATACATATTTGTTTGCAAAGCATTGCACAAATATGCTTGATATAATAAAATTTTAATCACCAAGATTATGAGTGTCTTTCACTATCTAACAAAGAAAAGGGGTCAGTTATGAAGGCTTTTTTCTTCTCCTCAATGAATCACATCAATACAAATTTTGCCTTTTGGTTCTAGTAAGCCACTTTTTTTTTTAGAAATATTCAGATTAAAGGTTGTTAACATTAATGAAATAAATCTTATAGACATAGAAACCATTACAACATTTACAGAATAAATCTCTTAAGATGCTGTCTGTTTGATAATAGGAGCCTGCACCAGTTATCACTCATACTTATCATTTCTTAGAAACCCAAAGTGACATCTGAAAGGAAAATTCAATATTGTGGCTGGTAATTTTTGTGAGATAGGCTGAAAGTTCTGGTGTTTGGTACATGGTATTCTGAAATGATTCAGACAATTTTAACACACAAAACAGAGAGGCTGAGTCACACATACACACACAAAGAAACGACCTTGAAGTCTCAGAACGAATCCGTTGAGATCTTTTATTGGATGAAAATGTCATTTTTTTAATTAATAAATCAATGTTCTCTTAACATGATATAAAAAAAACCCATTTAATTAATAGTCTTAATGCTCCTACATGTTCAAATACCACGTACTGTTGCATTATAGCTGAAGTAAAATTATTTCAAATACCTATATATCTATGAATTACTTTCACCCTGGTATAGTGAAATGATTATAGATAATTTTTTATGAATTTTGTCACCATAACCTGATAGAGGAGGAATCTATTTTTGCCTTCACTCAATTTAAACTACTTTGACAAGTTTCTATTTTTGAACTAGAAAAGGCATGGATAAAGTTGTTAGCACTTAAAATTATAATTTTCTTTTTATTATGAAACCTTTAACCAGGATTTAATTTTTTTTTAAGTATTTGTCTTCAACAGATTTGATTTGAAAAAAAACAAACAACATGCCTATATACATGTACTACAAAATTATGGTATATACATGTATATCTCATTGTTTAATAGGTAAAGTTGGATGTCACAGAAGACCCTATATGTAAATCGGTTTTACGAGCTCTGGTCAGTAGCCCAATGTGATTAATGGCTGACATGAATCAGCTCTGATGAGAAGATGTGTCACCTCTAACTGTAGAAATGGTCATTGATGTGGTCAGCCAGAAAATGTTGGTCACAAAGATGCCAGGGTCAAGGGATGTCCAATCAGCACAATTATTAGATTGATAAAGGGGGAGGAAATCAATCAGTGGGGAAAAGCTGATACACTTATTCAGGAGTCAGATTCCATTTTCGATGCAACAAAGCTGGCTATTCTTTGTGATATAGCAGGAAATTGTGAGTCATTGAACATGACCAATATTTGGATAATGAAGGCAATTAGAAAGAGTAAATAATATTATTCATGCATGAGTTAGCAGGCAATCCCTGACAGTGCTTGAAGTTCATCACTGATTAATAAAAAAAATGCTCATAGCAAGAATCTCTAAGTTACTGAAATTAGGAAATGCTAATTTCAATACCCGAGTAGTTAGAACATGCTCATTTCAATATAAATTTGATGTAAAAAATTAAAATGGTTATAATACATTAAAAATCACAAGAAATTTATCAGCAATGTCAGTCAGAATCTTAGCTTGGTAAAAATGGTTTGTCGAATCAGCCAAAATAAAATCATGTACAAACTGTACTTGCTAGTCTAGCTGGCTCATTGAACCTGTCAACAGGGTAATGCAGACGTGAGATGGAATTTTTATCTGTGGTGTCCATCACTTGAGAAGAAATCAGACACCCTTACCAAACCATTCTCACAATTTGCTCATGAGCAGCTCACGTGAGGACTAACCAGATTTCCTCACCTCAGTTGCTCACGTGAGTCTCGTGTGCAATTTAACATGCAAATTAGGTGAAATGCTCACGTGAGCGGGGTTCTGCACATTAGCATTTTTTGCTCACATGAGGAATCATTTTGCTCACCTAGAATATTTGCTCACATGAGTCTCATGAGACTCATGTGCAACAATTGCTCACTTGGAACAAGCACAATAGAACAAAATTCAGATTGCAAACATTATATAATTATGTAATTCTAAAATGTGATTCATCAATTACATTTTAAATACTCTTGAGAAACACGTACATGTAAATAGATGCATGCATAATTATGTTAAGTTAACTTCATCTTTTAAACTTAAAATGAAATAAAAATTTAAATTAAATTATTATAATTATGTACAGTACACATCAATCAAGGTATTATCATCCAATAGTTCCATTTCTAGTAGATTAACATAGAACATCCAATGTAAATGTCCAATCAACATTTTTGACTGCACTAGTACTAGATGGTTTTAAGTTGTCTTGGAGGCTATATAAAGTAGATTTTTCTGTCTTTGCTGAATTTATGAGTGGCAGTCATTACTTGGGTTTTAAAAAATATTCCAGTGGTCATAAGAATCATAATCAATTCATCCTGTTCCATTCTTTTTCCTTGCATTTCCTTTAAATGAGTGTCAACATCAGCACTCCTTCATGTAAGCAAGCTCAGCTAGGGTCCATGATTAATCTGCAGATCCTTTGATTCCAACTTTTATCTGCAAAAAATTTGAAGTTATAATAAGTTAGTATATTTTCAAGGTTCCGTTGGTCATGAAAAGCCAGTCAATAGAAAAATCATTTGCATCAATATTTAATTAGCAACTTAAATACATGTAATTCATAGAATACCGCACAGAGGCTGTCGAATTGTACACTCTGACCTAATCTTCTTATCATATTTATAGTTCTTAATTCAACTGTAATTCCTGATAACATTCTGCATTAAAGGGTGAAACGTTTACTGAATTTTGTAAACGTTTAAACGAACAGAAGTAAACGAAACGTTACCGTTTAAACGGGAGAATTTTATGTTGTGTTGAATTTTTATGGCTACTTACTCACAAAACACTATTTTAATAAACCATTTTTTCACCATAATGTAAGTATGAGTTGTCATTAATGTTTTTTTTTTGTTTTTTTTTTTGTTTTTGGTTTTTACGACGAAAGAGTAGGAAGTGTCAAAAACTGAAACGAGATATTAATATAAAAATATATTGCGATAACATTGAGGGTTCCGGTTTACGTTCAATTTTTCAGAGCTGTATATTATACACTTATCCAATGGTTGGGAGTGGGATAGTTCTTTTATCAAACCGGCGACAGGGAACTATTCCCCGAGGGCTTGCCCGAGAGGAATAGTTCCTGTCAAGGGTTTGATGAAAGAGCTATCCCACTCGCAACCATTAGATAAATGTTTTATTATACTGATGTATAATACAATTTTTGAGGTTTGAATTTTTTTGAGTAAGATAATACTACAAGAATAATCTGACATCATGATGACGTCACAATGCTACTGAAGTCATTATGACGTCATCAGTAATAAATAGATTTATCGCTGGAAATCAAAATTGGTGGCAAAAATTGCATGAAAATTTTCCGAGGGTGGATAGCAAAAACTATACCCCGGGGTATAGCTTTGCTATGCGTGTACTATCAAAGATAGCTATTTTACCTTCTTTACTTTATATAGGAAACATTTTAACAGAAGTATAATAATCAACATTATTCCGTTATAAGCATGATACTTTTTATTTTCTAATCAATAAAAAGCAACAACAGGGGTTATTTATTTTAGAACATATACTTGGAAAAATAAAATAAAACATCGCTTGTTTTCACAACTCGGAAATCGGAATTAAATATGTTAGACCATATTAGTTTCTAGATAGTTAATGTTAATAACAGAAAAAAATGTTTGTAACAGACATAGAGTGTGTTTTCTTTGGTTAACATGAAATAAAACAACTTATTTGAATGAAAGGTTTTTTTCTGATAGATGTTGATATTAACCTTCGTGTAAACGTTTACTCAATTTGTAAACGTTTAGAGCATGTAATCGAAACGTCACCGTTTACACGTGTAACCGTTTCGCCCTTAATTTCTTATCATATTTATAGTTCTTAATTCAACTGTAATTCCTGATAACATTCTGCATTAAATGTATCAAACTTTAATACACTGATAATTAACATATAAACCTTTTTTTTTTAATTAGTAATATCTGAAATGAGAGGGGGGATAATAAATTTCAAAGCACTTACCCTATTCTCTGATCAGCATATTTTGGAAATTTTCCTTCATTGTGGCTGCACCATGGTAATATCTAATTGATCTTTAATCATTCCCTCATCCCATGGACATACTGGATACATTTGCAACTTTTAAAGGTTGGCATCTAGTTCAGTATGGTGATGACATGTATTTCCAAAAGCATATTTCAGTTCTTCACTGTATAATCCATATACTTTCAATGTCCCTCACAAACATTTTGTATTGAAATTTTGAACTGGTCTTAGAAGGCGCACAAATCCTAACTGGCTCTCCTCATTGGATACTGCCCCACCTTAAGTAACAGTGGGGGACACAACAGGTTGTTTAAGTAGAGGAAAGCATTTCCAAATCGATGGGAGATAAAGATTAGAAGCTCATGAAATTAAGATATTCCTGCCTGGTCCCCAATCATTTGTGATGCTATCATCAGGAAGTGTTAACACTTAACACATGGTCAATTTGTAATAAAGGCTTGGGAAAGCTTGGACCACATAGAGTGTCAAAGTATTGTATTTCCTCACGTGAGCCTCATGTGAGGAACTGAGACTTGTAAATCTTTGGTTTTGGTTCTACTTGTAATACTGAATTTTGACTATGTCCAATTTCCTCACCTCTTGCTCACCTCTTCCTCACGTGAGAAAACTGAACTTAGAAAAATCACTACCAATGCTATATCTTAAATTAAGCTGTTGTTAGGTGAGCAAATTGAATAGACTTTTGCTCATGAGCACTTTGAGGTGAGCATAATTTTGCACATGTGCATTTTGGTTAGTATTTTCCTCCCTAACAAAGACTAACAATCTGCACATGAGCAAAATCCAATTCTACCTAATTTGCATGCAATTCTCACTTGATTCTCATGTGAGTCTCATGAGCTGCTCATGAGCATTTGTTAGAATGTTTGGTACGGGCAGCTTCAATGGTTTATTGGGGTCAAAGGGCATTGAGAAGTGCAGATTGAAACAGGATAAATTTTCAGCTGCTCGGCATGTTTTGTAAACAAACAAAAGGCATGTTTCTACAATGAACTGAATTGTATGCCCAACGTAACCCAGACAGGTATTTATTGCCATAGACACACATTCAGATAAAAAATGAGCATAGCTAGCTGGCAGTTTCATTCAGCTGTCTATAGAGTCTGCATGTGCCTTAATGCATCATTAAATGCATGCACACACATGAAACTCTATTTAGAAGCATTTCAGAAGCAGATGTAGTCCTGTGCTTAGTCATCTGTAGAAAACATCTGGCTCGTTCTCATTTCAGTGGCCATAGCTGCCAAAGAAAGATAACTCAGTCTACTTTTAAGCTTGCTTTCGGATTTATCCTTCTTAAAACGTTTTTATCATAGGCGCTCCCCATGTAATTCTGTAAATGACGTATGATAAGTATAATATATAGGTCTAGCCCTCTATACTATAAAATAACCGTTATTTTATAGTATAGAGGGCTAGACCTATATATTATACTTATCATACGTCATTTACAGAATTACTTGGGGAGCGCCTATGGTAAATGAAGTAGACAGAAAGAGGCTTAAGAAAGGCAACTCCAGATATTTGGGTGAACATTAAAGAAGTCAAAATAATTCATATCATACATTCAATCAAACATTTTTTTTCATACTTAATTATTATAAAGGAAAAGTAAAGTTACTCTGGGGATAGAAAGATTCATATCAACAAGTCAAGATAATTAATGCTAGGGTCACCTGTTTACAAGGACCTGGTCAAAAGAATATGAACATTGATACCATATAATCCCTATTAACCACCCCTACCCCTATAAGCCCCCCCCCTGATCTTTTTCAGTTGTCAGGAAATAAGGGTCCCCTGTAAAGTGATTATAATCATCTAGAATTGTATCAAAAGTCTGCCAAAATTTGAAGAAAATGAAAATGACACTTGTCTATTATCCAATTTCTCGGTGGAAAATGAATCATTTAACATAATTTGTATAGATTATCTTCACTTAGAGTAAAGTTAGAAATTATTTTAGTGGTTCTTTAAATTTATTTATTTTTTTGAAAAGATTTTTCGAAGTTAAAATATGATATTAAATATTATGAAGAGAATACCAAAATAACCACCCCCTTTTAGCAATTTACTAAGCGCCTGGGGCAGTAGATAGGGATTATACTGTATGTCTATTTTATTAGCTTCATTATGGTTTAAGAAAAAAACCCTTAATTATTGGCGGTTGTGGGGAGTAATGTATTATCATTTCACCTGGAGAGAACTACAGAAAGACAACCCAAGATGATGAAGTCAAAACAGGATTTAGACCCATATTCTTGAACTGGAAATAGTGTCTTTACATATTGAGCATGTTGCTTGCAATCATCATAACTGTTTCTTATTTCTATGTGAAGACATCAACATATAGTACTGAATGGAAGAGAAAGGGATAAAAGGACCAAGACACTCTTCAACTCAGAACAGGGGATCTTCACACCCAAAGCAATCTGGCAACTTACATAAATGAACTTTTCTGACTTCATGTATTTCAATGTACATTGTAATTAAGAGATGAAGTTATAAAACTGTTACCTCTTCTCCTGGTTCTAACCTCTGCTCCTCAAAACAAAAACACTGAAAAAGAAATACAGTTCTTTAAAAGACATGTACTCAGAATATTTAGTAAATACTGCATACAGGGAAATTTTCGTCTGTTTTATTTTCGCCCCATTCGCTCCCTTCATATATGGATGAATTTAGAATGGTGCGAATTCAAAGAAAACAGCATAATTTCTTAAACAGAACCACGGAAGGGCGAATTTAATATGGGGAAAATTGGTCACAGGTGCAGAAGGGCGAAAATAACAGGGGTGAAAATAACCCTGTATACAGTATGAGCTATGAAAACATGAATTCTGACTTTGCTAAGAAGAATTATATATAATCAGTACATGTAATGCCATTCATTTCAAATACCTGTATTTTATTGAAGTAGTATCCAGCTTGCCAGGGAACTATGGTATAGGTAGAAATCCCTATGATGGGTTTGTCTGTGGGGTTTTTGGCTGTGTAAAATGCCAAGGCAGTCTCTCCTACTCTAACCTGTTTAATTGATACACACATACAGAGAGCACAATTTTGCAAAGAACATAGCCACACACATTCATTTAATACATTTTTTTAGCAATATGTATGTCAGAAGTAATATATTCTTAATCAAAATCAAAAGCTAAACAAAAGTAATCAGGACAATATGGCGTACCTGAATCTCCTTTTGCTGAGGTTTAAACTGCCACTGCATCTGAGCGGATCGGTCAGCATTAAATTTAACTGTGATCACTTTATCCTGTGGTTTCATGGCCTCCACTTTTTCATTGCTCAGCTTGACGGCCTTACCTCCTCTGCCAGTTTTCTGTATTAAAAAAAACAGATGTGAACATGATGCAAATAAGAAGAAAGTAAAATGCTGTCATTATCAGTGTTTGTTTGCAAGAAATGTCTTCCAGGCATGTTAGATATTTTAGACAGTTACCTTCATTATCACAAGCTCATTGTATCTCAGTGTATTTCCATGGTCCCATTGAGTTTGAGATAATGAGGTTTGACTTTTATATCTATCTTAACAAAATATATTTAATTGAAAAACAAAACACAATACATTGTACCAATCAATGAATAAATTCTTGAGCTTACCTGACAGAAGACTCTGTACAGGGGAACAGATAAAATAGTAGCTCCTGTCATAACAATGGCCACTGCTATAGAATAACGCAATCTATCTGCTGCACCAGAATCCGACTTGGATGACTGAAATCTTACACAGTTTGTTAAAAAAGTAAGCTTTTGTCTTGGTTTATTCAACGTTTTGCTGAAGTTACTAATTGAATGATGAAAATTCCTTGGCACAGAATGAAAGTAGGAAGGTCCAGATAATTTAGACAAACATTTCCAGCAACTGGGAGAGTTTTTTGTTGAGTTGTTCACCACTGTTTTAAATAATATATTTCCTATGAATGGAACCATCCTGTTAAAAATATAAACAAAAGCACATTCAAATTCTGTTAAAAGCTATTAAGTTTGATGGTGACAAGAACTGATAATTTACCCTGGTAATAGTCATCACTATAATTATGTTCAGTTTTCCATCCAAAATTACATATTACTTGAGTTTTGAAAAAGAACTCAAGCAATGGTGAAACTTTTATACTCAAAATCTTACTCTATTTAATGGCATGCTCATGCCCTTAGTGCAATTAAAATTTTTTAATATATATTTGGGAGTTCTACATGGTCTAGTGTGAGGATTAGTTGTAATTGACTTCATTTAAAATTATTATCATCATTGTAAATCGTTTACTTATGCGCAAAATCCAGTTTTTCTCTTGTCTTTCTGACTGATACCACTAAGTTAAAAATTTGAGAAACTTGACCCTTGATTACTTATGTGGCAGTCAAATGGGTTCAGCTGTCGGGGATTAAATGATATTGGTGACTTAGTAAGATCACACGAACAATAGTATAAAATTTTGCAGAGACTGAATGCAAATGAGCAAGTACCGGTATATTCATTAAGTATAGAATGAATTCTGGGGGAAATTTGTCATGCCATTCCCGCTTTACAATTAGTGTAACTCTTCCAAGGCCCAAGCTGATGTTGGGTAGTACATAAACTGAGGTCAATTGCCAGGGAAGAGCCTGGGGTGGTGGCCTCTGAGGGCCAGTCAGATGAGTTCAATCACTTGTGGCCAGAATTAGCTTAGTTGTAGAGCACCTGACTTAAGATTCAGGGGGCCGAATTTAAATCCCTCTCTGGTCCACTACATTTTTTACCCTTTTTGTTACATTTGGTGCCATGCTATGGCCAAGAAGTGACAAGTGAGAGGCTGCCAGGGAAAACCCTGAAATGGTGTCTTTCAGGGGACTAAGACCTTTAAGGAGGGAGGAATGGAGCAGTCAGATGAGTTCAATCAATAGTAGCCAGTCAGCTCAGTTGGTAGAGCACCTGACTAGAGATTCAGGGGGCCCAGGTTCGAATCCTGGTCTGGTCCGCTGCATTTTTTGCCTCTCCCTTTACACTTACAATGCTTTGGTTGTGTAACTATTGATTTCACCTTGATTGGATTTCGTTATAATTTTACTTCGTATTCTTTCTAAATTCTTCCCAATAAATGATCTATATTTAGACAGAAATTCCAAAGTAATTCAGATTTCAGCCATTAAAAATCCTACCCTCTCTATATTTAGACAGAAATTCCAAAGTAATTCAGATTTCAGCCATTAAAAATCCTACCCTCTCTGTACAACAGGGTGCTAATAAATTAGGAGGCACAAAATACTATTTCGAATTTCCTCAAATGTTTGCTTTAACTGCCAATCTGCATACAATATACCTCGCTGATTATTTGGGTTTAAAATATAAATCAATACTAACCTTAACGAATATTAAGCTAAATTAATTAAATGGTCGAAAACGTCACAGATCCATTACAAAATCAGATATTATGCAAGCCGCTTGCCCAGCACATAAGGTGCCTAAGTCAAGCTAGCGGCCAATAACGCTAGCGGCCAATAACAAAACATATTTATAAATTTTAAGTTTATCGACTATAAAAATGTATTTCTCGAACCCGACGCATTAACTATGATTAATTTATTAAAGCATAGCGCCCAAACTAGGAATTGTGCCACTTAGGGAAGCCCGGAACACTAGGGCTCGAAGGCGCCTCTGTTGATTTCCGGTCCCAAAAGGGACCCAATTTACACCGTTTCTGGGCGCCAGGGCGCCAAATCCAACCCTATTCTCGGATACATGTAGGTACTATAGGGGTCTAGAGACGGCGCCTGGCGCCCAAACTAGGAATTGTGTCACGTAGGGAAGCCCGGAACACTAGGGCTCGAAGGCGCCTCTGTTGATTTCCGGTCCCAAAAGGGACCCAATTTACACCGTTTCTGGGCGCCAGGGCGCCAAATCATACCCTATTCTCGGATACATGTAGGTACTATAGGGGTCTAGAGACGGCGCCTGGCGCCCAAACTAGGAATTGTGCCACTTAGGGAAGCCCGGAACATTAGGGCGTGAAGGCGCCCCTGTTGATTTCCGGTCCCAAAAGGGACCCAATTTACACCGTTTCTGGGCGCCAGGGCGCCGAATCCAACCCTATTCTAGTATACATATAGGTACTATAGGGGTCTAGAGACGGCGCCTGGCGCCCAAACTAGGAATTGTGCCACTTAGGGAAGCCCGGAACATTAGGGCTCGAAGGCGCCTCTGTTGATTTCCGGTCCCAAAAGGGACCCAATTTACACCGTTTCTGGGCGCCAGGGCGCCAAATCATACCCTATTCTCGGATACATGTAGGTACTATAGGGGTCTAGAGACGGCGCCTGGCGTCCAAACTAGGAATTGTGCCACTTAGGGAAGCCCGGAACACTAGGGCTCGAAGGCGCCTCTGTTGATTTCCGGTCCCAAAAGGGACCCAATTTACACCGTTTCTGGGCGCCAGGGCGCCAAATCCAACCCTATTCTCGGATACATGTAGGTACTATAGGGGTCTAGAGACGGCGCCTGGCGCCCAAACTAGGAATTATGCCACGTAGGGAAGCCCGGAACACTAGGGCTCGAAGGCGCCTCTGTTGATTTCCGGTCTCAAAAGGGACCCAATTTACACCGTTTCTGGGCGCCAGGGCGCCAAATCCAACCCTATTCTCGGATACATATAGGTACTATAGGGGTCTAGAGACGGCGCCTGGCGCCAAAAGTAGGAATTGTGCCACTTAGGGAAGCCCGGAACACTAGGGCTCGAAGGCGCCTCTGTTGATTTCCGGTCCCAAAAGGGACCCAATTTACACCGTTTCTGGGCGCCAGGGCGCCAAATCATACCCTATTCTCGGATACATGTAGGTACTATAGGGGTCTAGAGACGGCGCCTGGCGCCCAAACTAGGAATTGTGCCACTTAGGGAAGCCCGGAACACTAGGGCTCGAAGGCGCCTCTGTTGATTTCCGGTCCCAAAAGGGACCCAATTTACACCGTTTCTGGGCGCCAGGGCGCCAAATCCAACCCTATTCTCGGATACATATAGGTACTATAGGGGTCTAGAGACGGCGCCTGGCGCCCAAACTAGGAATTGTGTCACGTAGGGAAGCCCGGAACACTAGGGCTCGAAGGCGCCTCTGTTGATTTCCGGTCCCAAAAGGGACCCAATTTACACCGTTTCTGGGCGCCAGGGCGCCAAATCATACCCTATTCTCGGATACATGTAGGTACTATAGGGGTCTAGAGACGGCGCCTGGCGCCCAAACTAGGAATTGTGCCACTTAGGGAAGCCCGGAACACTAGGGCTCGAAGGCGCCTCTGTTGATTTCCGGTCCCAAAAGGGACCCAATTTACACCGTTTCTGGGCGCCAGGGCGCCAAATCCAACCCTATTCTCGGATACATATAGGTACTATAGGGGTCTAGAGACGGCGCCTGGCGCCCAAACTAGGAATTGTGTCACGTAGGGAAGCCCGGAACACTAGGGCTCGAAGGCGCCTCTGTTGATTTCCGGTCCCAAAAGGGACCCAATTTACACCGTTTCTGGGCGCCAGGGCGCCAAATCATACCCTATTCTCGGATACATGTAGGTACTATAGGGGTCTAGAGACGGCGCCTGGCGCCCAAACTAGGAATTGTGCCACTTAGGGAAGCCCGGAACACTAGGGCTCGAAGGCGCCTCTGTTGATTTCCGGTCCCAAAAGGGACCCAATTTACACCGTTTCTGGGCGCCAGGGCGCCAAATCATACCCTATTCTCGGATACATATAGGTACTATAGGGGTCTAGAGACGGCGCCTGGCGCCCAAACTAGGAATTGTGTCACGTAGGGAAGCCCGGAACACTAGGGCTCGAAGGCGCCTCTGTTGATTTCCGGTCCCAAAAGGGACCCAATTTACACCGTTTCTGGGCGCCAGGGCGCCAAATCATACCCTATTCTCGGATACATGTAGGTACTATAGGGGTCTAGAGACGGCGCCTGGCGCCAAAAGTAGGAATTGTGCCACTTAGGGAAGCCCGGAACACTAGGGCTCGAAGGCGCCTCTGTTGATTTCCGGTCCCAAAAGGGACCCAATTTACACCGTTTCTGGGCGCCAGGGCGCCAAATCCAACCCTATTCTCGGATACATGTAGGTACTATAGGGGTCTAGAGACGGCGCCTGGCGCCCAAACTAGGAATTATGCCACTTAGGGAAGCCCGGAACACTAGGGCTCGAAGGCGCCTCTGTTGATTTCCGGTCTCAAAAGGGACCCAATTTACACCGTTTCTGGGCGCCAGGGCGCCAAATCCAACCCTATTCTCGGATACATATAGGTACTATAGGGGTCTAGAGACGGCGCCTGGCGCCAAAAGTAGGAATTGTGCCACTTAGGGAAGCCCGGAACACTAGGGCTCGAAGGCGCCTCTGTTGATTTCCGGTCCCAAAAGGGACCCAATTTACACCGTTTCTGGGCGCCAGGGCGCCAAATCCAACCCTATTCTCGGATACATATAGGTACTATAGGGGTCTAGAGACGGCGCCTGGCGCCCAAACTAGGAATTGTGCCACTTAGGGAAGCCCGGAACACTAGGGCTCGAAGGCGCCTCTGTTGATTTCCGGTCTCAGAAGGGACCCAATTTACACCGTTTCTGGGCGCCAGGGCCCCAAATCCAACATTATTCTCGGATACATATAGGTACTATAGGGGTCTAGAGACGGCGCCTGGCGCCCAAACTAGGAATTATGCCACTTAGGGAAGCCCGGAACACTAGGGCTCGAAGGCGCCTCTGTTGATTTCCGGTCCCAAAAGGGACCCAATTTACACCGTTTCTGGGCGCCAGGGCGCCAAATCCAACCCTATTCTCGGATACATGTAGGTACTATAGGGGTCTAGAGACGGCGCCTGGCGCCCAAACTAGGAATTGTGCCACTTAGGGAAGCCCGGAACACTAGGGCTCGAAGGAGCCTCCGTTGATTTCCGGTCCCAAAAGGGACCCAATTTACACCGTTTCTGGGCGCCAGGGCGCCAAATCCAACTATATTCTCGGATACATATATGTACTATAGGGGTCTAGAGACGGCGGCTGACGCCCAAACTAGGAATTGTGCCCCTTAGGGGAGCCTGAGATACTGGGGCTCGATGGCGCCCCTGTTGATTTCCGGTCTCAAAAGGGACCCAATTTACACCATTGTTAGGCGCCAGGGCGCCAAGTTTACCCCTATAGTGTGATATTATACAGGTATTATACAGGTCTAGACAAAGCGCCTAGCGCCCAAACTAGGAATAATGCCACTTAGTGGAGCTTGGAACACTATGGTGCAAGAGTGCCTCTTACTGTTTCCAGTGTCAAAAGGGACCCAATTTACACCGTTTCTAGGCGCCAGGGCGCGAAGTTTATGTGATATTATATACATGTAGATACTGTACAGGTCTAAAGAAAAATAACAGGCGCCTAAACTAGAAATGTGCCACTTAGTGGAGCCCGGAACACTTTAGCACAAGAACGCCTCTAACGGTTTCCGATGTCAAAAAGGACCCAATTGACACCGTTGTTAGGAGCCAGGGCGCCAGGTTTATCCATATAATTTGATATTTTACAGATACTATACAGGTCTAGAGAAAGCGCCCAGCGCCTAAACTAGAAATGTGCCAATTAGGGGAGCCTGGAACACTTTGGCGCAAGAGCGCCTCTAACGGTTTTTTGGTGTCAGAAAGGAGCCCATTGACACCGTTTCTAGGTGCCAGTGCGCCAAGTTTACCCCTATAATGTGATATTATACAGAAACTTTTCTGGTCTAGGGAAAGCTCCTAGGGCCCAAACTAGGAACTGTGTCACTTAGGGGAGCCCGGAGCACTATGGCACAACAGCGCCTTTAACGGTTTTAAGTTTCAAAAAGGACCCAATTGACACCCTTAAAGCGCAAAGGCGCCAATTAAGTTTACCCTTATAATGTGATACATGTACTATATAGGTCTAGGAAATGCATTGCTGTTGCCTTTATTTGCCTTTCCTTAAGGGGGCCGACTATAGTTTCCATTGCGCAATATTTCGCGCATCTTAGTAAAATGAAGCGTCTTTACTGTTTTAATGCAACTTTTTTCGCTTAATTATTAAAATTAAACAAAATTAAGAAATTATAGGTATAAAAATGTAATTACAATTTGATATAACTGATTTTTAAGCGATTTTGCAATTGATAGGTAGGTTGACGTCGTTGCAGTGTGTTTTTGACGTTATGATAATCTGTAGCGCTTAAAGAAAGGGGTAATAAAAATATCATTAAAGAAAAAGTAATAAACATACGCTCTTGAAATTTAAAACATAGAAATTTGAGGATATCTCCAATATTTTTATTATGTTTTCATGTGAATCCATTGTGTACGTCATATTTTGTAATACTCTATAAAATAGTAAAATTTGCTAATTTTTTGCATTTTGAGATGCCCCTCTCTGGTAACAAGACGGTAGAATTTTGTGTTTCTTACATATATTGTAAAATATAGTATTACTTATCAAATCTTATAGTTTGAACAAAATGTCTATTGTAGTATTTGTATAATTTGCTCTAAAGTGCTAAAAATTGGCATTTTCCTATATAATCCTATAGTAAATGTACCTGTATTTTGAGACGGTCCCTAAAAAATACCTGGACGGTAGATTTCCCTCAAACTTTGCATGTACACTGAAGTTAATGTAAGTTATATATGGTATAAAAATGAAGAGTTTCGCTATTGTAGTTTTCACACAATAAAACTATAGTCGGCCCCCTTAAAATATATATTTCTGATCATTTTCCCGTGTATAATATGATGAAATACAATGATGAACTTCGAAGAAATTTTCTGACAAAATGAACGTATCTTTGTAAATTTAATGACTTTTTGTGATCATTTAGAATTTGATCTGACTACCTTAAATCAAAGTATACTGATGGACTTTTCGGCATGACGTAATATGGTGTTCGGCAAGTTAATGAATTGACGCCATCTTTATTTTATTTGTTCATCAATCTTTTATGACCTATAGGAAACCATATTGGTTTACATTGTATTGCTGATCATAGAATGCATTTTTCATAGATTTTTTCCCCATTTTTCGTTGATCGCACTGTTATTTTGTATACAACGGAGGACGAGATTAAAACTAGAGGTATTGTGAGCAATGAGCTCACTAAATGATACCCCCGCTTCCCATAATGGCAAAGTCCATGTTTTGCTGTGGCTGGGAAACCCAAAATATGTGTCGGATTAAAAAATAAAGTAGAAGGTGCACAATGGCAATATGTAATAAAGATTCTGTGAAAGTTTCATTGAATTTCACTCAGTGGCATATGAGCAGTTGCGGATAAGAGATGGGTATCCCAAAGCGTAACAGACAGACGGACGGACGGACACCTGGACGGACATACCGAATACAGTAAACCCTCCTACTTTTTATCCGGGGGGGGGGGTATAAAATTTGGTATGTATTCACTGTAAATATTTTTTTTTTAATTTCATTTATTATGTACCTTTGATGATTTCTATTACATATGACTGTACATTGTTAATTAGCAATAGACAAACCAGTTACTTTAATGGTAATGGTATGGTTGTAAAATGTACTATTTTTATGCCTATAAACATGTACTATTATACATCCTATATCTTCTGGATAAAGTATCAATAATATATTTAAAGATTTTTATGAAAATAAACACAGAGAAAAAATTATGGTCCCCCACTTAAGTCTTTCGGTGTCTTTGTGGGTGATATATTGTGTCAAATGTGAACGCCCTATCAAAATTAATATCATTTAGAAATTATGAAATGTAGGTCAAACTCTAAGGTCAAAGTCAATGCTCTTGGTATCAAATGAAAGGTCCTGTCACAAGAATTACATTTGTGAAGTATGAAAACCCTAGCCCTAACCCTTTAAAAGTTATGGTCAAGGTTTGTTTTTAAAAGTAGGTCAAACTCCAATTTCAAGGTAAAAGGGTAAAAGTTTTTGGTATCCAATGAAAAGTCTTCTCACATCACATGAAGTATGAAAACCCTAGCACTTACCGTTCAAAGGTTACGACCAAGGTTTAAGTTTTTTTTATAAGTACGGAAATATCCAAGGTCAAAATGTCAAAGTTGTTGATATCCAATGAAAGACCTTGCCACAAAGAATTTATATGTGAAATATGAAACCTGTAGTTCTTACCTTTTAAAATTCATGACTAAAGTAAAAGTTAAGATTTTTTGTGTAAAAGTGGGTCAAACTCTAAGGTCAAAAGGTCAGATTTGGTGGTACCCAAAGAAAGGTCTTGTCACAATTAAGGAATACCCGTGTGAAATATGAAAGTCATAGCTCTTCTCAATCAAAAGTTATGGGTAAGGTTAAAGTTTTTGTGACGGACGGATAGACGGACACACAAATGAGATTTAATTAATATGTCCCTTCGCTTTCGCGAAAGCGGGGGACAAAAGAAATACATGTATGGGCGAATTTGAGATAGTTTAACATTTAACAGAATAATGGGCATACCGCTTCTGGAATCTGAATTTTGCATTGGGGTTTCCCTAACTTTGTACTGTTTTTATATGCCAAAACATTATTTTCTCTATCACTCCAGGCCCTCTGATTGGCTTAAACATGATGTGTTATTATTTAATGAATATGAATGCATATCGATTTGATTCTTCTAAAAATAGAAATAATCTTCTATAAAACAATAGTATTAAGTACTGCTAATATCATTTGAGGATTTGTGAAAAAAAGAAAAGGATTTTTAATTCTAAATATGGTTATATATTTTGATCCACTCTAATAATTGTTGGTAGGTAACAATGCCCTGAATATTGAACCACTTTATGTAAAAATAAATTAACATATTTTTCATAAAATCATAAAAATACCCAATAAATTTAGAGCAGTTTATACTTATAATGTAAAATTACATGATTGCCTGTCCATTATTTTTATTGTTAGAGTAGGTCCTAATAGACTGCTAATAGGTCCATATTAATTCTATAGTTTTATCAGAGAGTAATGATACTATTTCTTCAAGTCCTGTGATCTCCGCTAAATCGATGTTAGAAATATTAAGGATCAAACCTAATTTTTACATTTGGAGTTGTTGATTTTGAGTGATTTCATGTACAGAGGAAAGAAGAAATGTTGTTTTTGAAATGCGAAAAGTTATTGATCTGTCACATGATATTTAGCATTCTTTTGATTTATTGCGATCCTGTGATATAGGAAAAGAAAATATTTTCACGATATTGTGCTTTGATTTGCTAAGGCTCGCTGAAATTAAATCTACGTTTATGTCACTTCAACCTACGTGTGAGGAAGAAAAATAATGAACAATCATAAATTTCAAAACATATATGATTTTTTTTTCTTTTGGTTTATTTGCACGAAACAAAACAATGTAAATATTTGTACATAAAATACCACTGTAATAATCATTATTAGTAAATCTTTCAGTGTAAATGATAACTCATACATCATCATGACCCAAATGTCTATCTATTTCAACGGAGTGGAGATTCTATTTGCTAAAAGTAAAAACAAAAAATACATGTACTGATTTGTTAATTTTTTGCAAAGTGCAGAATTTCTCTTAAACCAACGAGGGTTGGTGCACGTGACGTTAACTGTAGAATTGACTTTGGACAGCCTAAAAGAAAACTAGGCGTATGGCTGAGCGAGTCTTTCGTAAAAAATGATATTTTTATACACATAAATCAAAGTTCAAATAAACATTCAAATATTTGTTTTAAAAAGTCACAGAGACCATAAAAATGACCCCTTCAGAAAAATCCACTTGTGTAAAGGCTTTGTTTCATTGTCATCAGAAAATCCATAACTTTCGTGTTAGGCCACAGTGACACCAATGAAATTTCTTCTTCGTCGGACCCGCCCGCTCGTATTTTAGAGAAACGTAAAAATAGTATTATTTTGAATTTCCCGGTTCCGGGAACTTTCGTTCCATTTTCCGCCAGTTGAACCACAGTGCATGCAAGTTGTACGTAGAATCGTTTCCACCTCAAACAATTCTTAAACAGATTCTGTGTTTACATGTACTAACTCCAAGCTGTCGTGAATTAGCCAGATTATATTTTAACAATTTTGATACCTTATTTAAAATACAAACCAGTCAACTCTTGAGAGTAGAAAAAATTAGTTTTGATTTTAATGATATTTTCTCATTTTATTACTGATAATCAACCTTGTTTTTTTGCGTTCTATGTCAATTAAAATTATTATATATTTGTCAATTACTATATGAAACAAGTAGAGCTTTTCAAAAAAGCTTACCGTCTTTAGCAACAATTTTAAAAAGTAAACAGCTCTACACTTAACAGGCCGTAAAATTCTTTTGAATTTCTTGATTTTGTATTTCTAAATTACTAGCTTTTTTACGGGCATTAGCCCTACCATGGTTGTCGCTCGGTCATCTCCGTAAGCTTTGACTTGCCGAGAGCTTTCGGCAAAACTCGGCTGATTCCCATTCACTCTTCAAACAAGAAAGGGGAAAAGAATAATAACAAATTGTAAAGCCTGCAAGCAATAACTATCAAATTTTATTTATTATGAAATTTGTATTAATGGCTATAAAAAATATCATGTTATTAAGAAATAATTACTGCTGATTTTGTTGTTCGTTTTGTCATTTTTTTTAAGATTGGAAATCTTGCAAAATTGTTAAGTCGTACGAAAAATAGATCATCAGAAAGTTATCTCCCTTGCGTTGAACAGCATTTCAACCAATGAAATAATTGAAAATTTTCTCATCATGCAATTTCTACCAATCACAAAAGAGAGGAAGTGCATAGTCCGAAGACTATATATAAAAAACTTCAACTATACAATACCGTCTTCCAAGGAAGACGGTAATAATAACCTATTAATTGTAAATGATAAAAAGTAATGATCGAGACATACTTGTCGTCAGTTCTACAATGTCTTATTTTTTTTTTTTGGAAGTACAATTTGAGGCGAATAGAATAGAATAGAATATCATTTATTTCCAATTTTGGGCCCATGAAGGGCATTCAAGAAAAATACAACATCAATAAAATATAAAGCTAAAGAGAGGAAGAGATCCAAATGATAGTTGAATTCATATGCAACAATGAATATGTTAATATGTAGCGGGAGCAGCAATAATGAAAAGATTCTGATTCACTGTTGATGATGTTTATTACAGTTGTATAAAATAAATCATCATATACCAGATTCTGCAAAATAACATAAAATACATTTACTCAAGTTGATATCACATATAACAGCAGAATCTATTGTCATCATAAATCAAATAATTACTATATATTTAATTACTTTATAAAATATTAAATATTGACACATATCAATGAGTTATACCTCTTGACTTTAAATATACAAATGATATTACTCTTTTTCACATCATAATAGTGGATATAATGACTATTTACAATTATATACTTGCTTTATGTACATATAGCAACATACCAGACTATGGGTATGAATCCCTCTCTAATACATGATTTGTGTGTATGGCTTATATGGATTATCAATATCTACAATTTATAAATAACATCCATACACTATATATCATATTCTTTGTGTCATAAAATACATTTATTACAAAGTTTAAAATCAACTAGTTTATCAGCTTTTGACAAACTTAAATAATTTAATAAATCTCTCATATGCCTCTTTCATTCAGTAATTAATAGAAAAATATTAATATGAAATAGGAATGTCAAAAAGTCAACTTACTGTCAGTGGTCTTAAAGATTTCTCCAAAAATACAAAAACACAACTATACACATTGACTGCTCCTTGGCTAGTAATTAGCTAGACCACTGGACAAAGGGGGTCAAAGGTTTTGGCGGGAAATTATTGACCAATGGCTATTTTTACTTATGTATTTATTCAAGGTTAAAAGTTAAGTTTAGGGCTCTAGAGATTTCTAGACTTTAATTAGAGTAATTTGTTACAAGTTTATTTACATGTTTAATGTTTAAATAAAACATATTTATTTTAAATCAAGTTTATTATTGAAAGTTATTTTATAACTTTCAATGGCATCTGAAAGAAAAATACAATAAATTAAAATCAATATAAAATCAATACTATCACAAATATATGATAAAAGTACACAAACGCAAACATTATGCCACATCATGCATAAATTTTAGTGGATATCTACCTTTTCTGCATATTATATCATTCTCGACTTTCAGGAACATCCTGAGACAACATTGGATCTTTTATTGTAACATTTAAATATATATTCTGCAAAACTATTTATTATATCACTACTTTCATTTGACATTAGCCATATAAATTTCTTTCTATTTGAAAGTGAGGAGATTTTTTATTTTCTTCACTTATATGACTAATATGAATACTTGCCTATATAGTTTATAAGTTGAACATTCAAATATAAAATGGATTTCATCTTCTACAGAGTCTGAAGCACAAAGTTTACACTTTCAATCCGTGACAGGCACATTTCTTTATCTGCCAGTTTCAATTTCAAGCTTATGTGAACTAATGCGGAAGTTTGTAACAAATTTAAGAACTTCTGGTTTTGATATCATAGAAAAATATTTTTCTTTTAATAGTCTTGTTTTGTATAATCCATATGTTCGAAGTTTGCCTTTTTCATTTCTAACACACTCTGATAAATTATTTTGCCATATATTAGTAAATCTTCTATTTAGTTTATTATAAACTATTGATGGAAGGTTTTCAGCCAAGATGTTGTCACAGGATATTCCTAATTGTTCCATCATAAAATGAATACTAGTACTACTCAACCAACAGCTCTTTCTATTATTATTCAATTCTTTTTTCTTGTAGTGCACTTGCTAGTAAAGTACTATCTGATTTATAAATATGTTGCAAATATTTGATACAATTATACAAGATTTCAATATACAATGGATGTCTGCCTAATTCACCCATAACAGCATGGTTAGAAACTTTCTTGTGAACCCCACAAATATATTTTAGAGCTTTGATATGTAGTTTATCACTAAATAACTTTTTAAAGGATTTTTCTATTTCATAATCTGTCCTTTTAACAACTGCAAATTCTGTGTTTATAGTGCCCCAGATCTCACTTCTATATAAAACAACAGGTTTTACAGTATGATCAAAAAGATGTAACAAGATATTTGCATTTGGTTTGGTATTACCACAACATTTTACCAATTTAAAGAAAGCTTTCAAACCCCGCTTATATAAATCATACTGACATTGAGCAAATGAACCAGATGCATTGAATAAAACCCCTAGATACTTATATGACAATGTACACTCAATTTCATGACCTTTATATATAAAATGTAAATTTGTGAGTCGTGCATTTTTGTAAAAGATTACAACTTTTTTTTTTTTTTTTTTTTTTTTCAAATTTACAGTAAGACAATATTTATCACAAAAAGTGGCCAGCTTGTTCAAACAATTCTGTAGGCCTTTTGGAGAAGATGATAATAAAACAAGATCATCAGCATAGAGAAGACAACTAAGAGGTTCATTATTCAAATATACTTGATCATCTTCACTGTTAAACATATCTGGTAGTTCATTAATAAGGATTTTAAACAAGTTTGGACTCAAATTATCCCCCTGCCTTACCCCTAATTCAGGGATGAAGCTTTTAGTAAGTTCATTACCAATTCGAATATGTTAATTATTCGAGGTGTACATGCTCTTAATGACATAGTCAAAAGGGCCTCTAATATCAATCTGAGATAGTCTATATAATAAGGCCGAGTGAAGTACTGTATCAAACGCTTTTGAAAAGTCAATAAAACAGGTGTACAATTTTGAGTTAGAGGAGTTATATTTTTGAATTAGTGTTTTCAGTACAAACATATGATCAGATGTTCTAGCCTTGGTTTGAAATCCTATTTGGCATTTATTGATAACTTTATGGTCATCTAGGTAAGTTTGAAGTCTTGCATTTAATGTACTATTGAATACTTTGGAGAGACAAGACATAATTGCTAATCCTCTGTAATTTGAGGTGTCATATTGATCATCACATTTATATAATGATGTTCAGCTAATTCTGAAATTGTGCATAAATACAGAAAAATAATGATAACAGTCGTGCTGTAGTAATTTGCCAGTTTTGTGATTGTTCATAGTCTTGATCACCACATTTTGTTAATACTGTTTTCAAATATATGTAAAAGATGTAGGTAACAAACACTTTTTAACAGTGATCAATGTACATGTATTAAACCAAGCAAATCTTGTTCAGGACAAAAATATGGATTCCAGAAAACACCAAAGGTTTGGGGTGCATAGGAGAATTAAAATTCTTAATATTGAGATATTTATTTACAGAATTTTGTACCTTTATGAAATGAGGAACCTGTATCAAATGCCCTAATGATACTCTAAACATTGGAATATTAAATGTCTTACATGATCAGGGCAATTGGAAAAGATTTGGTAATGATTTACTCTAGATATGTAAAGGAAAACAAAAAATATATTATCGCCCGCTCCGTTATTTTACTTCACCGCTTGGAACTTTTGTTGATAAAAAGTCTAATATTATGATTATCAAATCGCTCGCTCGCCCCAATTTTTTGGGGTCAGTTGTCCGAAGAACAAGAAATTTTATTGGTGTGGCCTAACAAGAAAATATAATTTCGGGGAGTGGGGGACTTTTTAAAGTTTCAATTTTTTTCAGTACCATTCTCCCCCATGTACATTTATTTACCCTTATTTCACTTTACTTTATAAAAAAAGAGGGGGGGGGGGGGTGGCAACCGGCCTCTCAATAAAAATTTCAAATAATAATATTGCTACGTGTCTGCGTGCCTGTTTTGGTAATATGCACATCTATACATTGTGCCCTAATTATCTACAAATTTTCATGAAATTCTATGCAGCTTTTTAAGAATAATTATAAAAAGTAAAGATTAAATAAAAAAAGTACTGACGGACTAACTGACGGGTCAGAGACATTATACCACTCGCAACTTGTTGTTATAAAAGTAATTTATAATTTCCCTCTACATTCAAAAACTGTTTCTAGACGATATCCTAAATAACCATTTACTCTAAATAATACCATTTCAACCCCGAACTTAATAACGCTTTGAAAATAGGCAAGGTCACAGGTCAAAATCAATATATTATATTGCATAAAATCTTTATCCTTCCTACTCTATGATTTATGAATATAAAATCCCTAGTTCGAGTTGGACAGAGGTGATAAACTTGCTTGATTTGAATTTTCTGCAATCAAACAGACAATTAAAATCAAGCGTGTTTATCGCCTGTAGAAACGAATATAAAGGGCTAGGAGGTGGATAAAATATACAGATTGATTAAAGAATGTGTTTAGAATTAAGGATAGACCAATGCTTGAAAGTGTCAATATTCTTCCCAAAAATGCGTTGTTACAACGCACTTTGAAAAATTACTCGCTTTAAAAAAATTTTTCAAAGTGCGTTGAGTTGGTCCCGAATTTAACGCACTTTGAGAAATTTTTTTCAAAGTGAGTTGATTTTGTCCCAATTTTAACGCACTTTGAAAAACTTTTTCAAAGTGCATAATTTCTTCAAAATGCGTTGCCACAGTGCGTTCAAATCCTGCGCCGTAGATTGCAAAAATTTTGCATTTAATATATGATCAAAGACTAATATAGAAAAACATACAGCTACAGTTTTGCAGAGCTCTTCCTTCTGAATATCTCGACGGAACGACATATTATCTCGATCGTACGACATATTATCTCGTACGTACAATTTAGTATCTCTTACGTACGACTTACAATATGTTTTTTTTTCAAGTGACAGTAATACGCTTCCGTACACTAATTATTGCGATTAAACTTCGGTTAACTATAATGATAACTTTGATACTTTAATTTACAATTATTGTTAAGACTTTAATACTTTGATCTCCTATAGTTGAAACTTTGAAACTTTACTTTACTGTAGAGAAAACTATTAAACTTGAATTTAAAATGGTAAAATGGTAAAACGTTGGGAAAATATAGTTAACTATATACTAGTAAACTATATTTTTCTGTTGATAGGGTTAAAATTTCATAAAATATTGTAATGTACAAGTAACATTTTCCTATGTGCTCAACTTTGTAAAAATCTGTCCAGCTGTTGTCGGGGTTTTTTATTCGTAATATAAAACATTATAATGGCTAATTGATGAAATATAAAATAATTTCAATATATGTTTGAAAAAAAAATTAAACATAAACTGTGCTGTCAAAATTAAAGACTGAAATGTTTTATGTATATTTTTAAGAATGAGTCTATCTGTAACATATCGGTATGAATATGTATGAATTTTTTATTTATGAAGTTATTTCTGTCAAACAAAGATTTTCAGTGTAAGAATAAAACTTACAAAATGTACACTGGTACATCGGAGAGTATATCTACTGCTCATTTCGGCAAACCAATAGTAGACTCTTTCAAGCAACAGCGTGTCTGAGGCTCATTAAAGGTACTTGGACACAGATTTGAAGTTAATATTTTTTCTATGATATTACTACTTATATATTTTAATAGCATTTCACACAAAAATTAATTAAAAAACTTATTTCATTTAAAAGTTATTCAAATTTTATTTTTTTAGGCGGGTTTGATTGACACATCCTTGCACGTTTACAAAATTAAACTTTATTCTTTATCCTAAGGAAAAATGACAATCCTGTAGTGTATTTATGAAAAATATTAATACATGTACTATAATCCAGAAAAGTAAGAGTTGACATGTTCGAAAGAAAAACAAAGACACAATATATTGTCAGTCAGTGCAGTTGTGGTGAGTAGACTTTGGCGATTGAACGCACCCGGTGAATCGTAAACATCAAACAATAACAGAATTCGTGCCCTGTTTACAAAAACTGTGTACATAACACAAGTATGCTCGATTTGCTAAACTCTGTTCACAACGGAATGACGATACTTGTAAAGGAGATTTGCTTTCTAACATTTCTACTCTGAATAAAATAATTTTTCTGGATTTACAGTGTGTAAGTTTTAATATTTTTCATTAATACACAACAAGATTAACACTTTTCCTAATTAGGATTAAGAATAAAGTTAAAATTTGTGAAAATGCAAGTATGTGTCAATCAAACCCGCCAAAAAATTTAAAGTTTTAATAACTTTTAAATGAAATAAGATTTTTAGTTAATTTTTGTGTGAAATGCTATTAAATTATATAATTCCTGATATTATACAGAAAATATTACCTTCAAATCTGTGTCCAAGTACCTTAACCCCCCCCCCTCCTTTTTTCAATTGTCAGTTTTCCGAGACCAGGAGACGTTATTATGTTCCCCAAACGAAGTTGGGGAACATATTGTTTTTACTCTGTTTCTTATTATTATGTTCCCCAAACGGAGTTTGGGAACATATTGTTTTTACTCGGTTTCTTATTATTATGTTCCCCAAACGAAGTTTGGGAACATATTGTTTTTACTCTGTTTCTTATTATTATTATTATGTTCCCCAAACGAAGTTGGGGAACATATTGTTTTTACTCTGTTTCTTATTATGTTCCCCAAACGAAGTTGGGGAACATATTGTTTTTACTCTGTTTCTTATTATGTTCCCCAAACGAAGTTGGGGAACATATTGTTTTTACTCTGTTTCTTATTATTATTATTATTATTATTATTATTATTCTTTTTTCTTCTTATTTCTTCTCCGGTACTTTTTTGTCCGGAAGTGTTCTCAGAAACTGTTCACCAAACTCAGTTAAAACCTTTTTAGGGTTAGTAGGCATGTTGTGTAGATGTGCCGAACGAAGGTCATTTTGCGCGCATTCGCATGCACGTGCGGGCGCGTGCAATGAGTAAACTGACTGATATATTTAATATGGTTGTAACTTTTATATTTTTTGATTAAATGTTTTGAAACTCATTATATAAAGATATATAAGTTGTGTACATAAGATGACATGGTCAAATTTGCATGAACTCACGCGCATGCACGTGCACTTTGCTCTGATTGGCTGAAACAGAAATCTTAATATCTTTTTTGTTTTATGATGAAATGCTTTGAAACTTATATCATAGACATGTATTATGATGTACTACAATATGATATATAAAATTTTTCATGAAATCACGCGCATGCACGTGCGCTGCAATCTGATTGGCTGAAACTTTAAATGACTATAACTCCCTTGGTTTTCAACCAAACAGCATGGGATTTAGAACATAGATAGACATAACGGACTCCTACAAGATGGTATGGTCACCATTCACATTCATGCACGTGCGTGCACGTGCGCTTTGCTCTGATTGGCTGAAACAAAAATCTCAATATCTTTTCTGTTTTTTTACAAAATGCTTTGAAACTTAAAACATAGGCATATTTTAAGATGTCCTACAATATGATATATAATAATTGTCATGGAAACATGCGCATGCACGTGCGCAGCAATCTGATTGGCTTAAACTTTAAATGGCTATAACTCCCTTGTTTTTCAACCAAACAGGATGGGATTAAGAACATAGACAGACATAATGTACTCCTACAAGAAGGTATGGTCATCATGCACGTGCGTACACGTGCATATGAGTAAAATAGTGTAGACAAGATGATATCGTCATTACGTTCATGCAATCACATGCGCACGCCTGCATTGCTTAAATTTGAAATAGTTCGTATACTTTTGGGAACACGTTGTTGCCGTCTTAAATGCATAGATTTTGCCTTCTTTAATGAAACTTACAGGGAATATGGCACGAGAAGGGAGTTGGGGAGCATTTGGGGAACATCTGTAACGGTTCCCGTTACAATTAGCACTAGTTATGTTCCCCAAACGAAGTTGGGGAACATATTGTTTTTACTCTGTTTCTTATTATTATTATTATTATTATTATTATTATTATTATTTTTCTTCTTCCTGGGAAAATTTTGTCCACGAGTGATCTTGTAAACTACACATCCGACTAAGGTAAAATGTTTTTAGGGTCAGTAGGCATGTTATGT
Source organism: Saccostrea cuccullata (assembly GCF_032062105.1). Classification (NCBI taxonomy): domain Eukaryota; kingdom Metazoa; phylum Mollusca; class Bivalvia; order Ostreida; family Ostreidae; genus Saccostrea; species Saccostrea cuccullata. Next base: position 9,065 of record NW_026929444.1, on the reverse strand, counting down.
AGATTTGCCAAACAAAGGTCATTTTGCGCGCACGTGCTTGCAAGAGCGCGCACGTGCAACACGTTAAATGGCCAATATAATGTATATTGCCTTTACTTTTCTATTTTTTGATGGAATGCTTTGAAACTCATAATGTATGGATACATTAGTAGTATAGACAAGAAGACATGGTCAAAATAGCAAGATCTCGCGCGCATGCACGTGCGCTTCGCTCTGATTGGCTGAAACTAAAGTCTCAATATCTTTCTTGCTTTTTGACAAAATCCTTTGAAATTTTGAACATAGCCATGCATTAGGATATCCTACAACATGATATATAGCAATTATCATGAAAACACGTGCATGCACGTGAGCTGCAATCTGATTGGCTGAAACTTTAAATAGCTATAACTCGCTTGATTTTCAACCAAACAGGATGGGATTTGGAACATAGATATATATAATGGACTTCTACAAGAAGGTATGGTCAACATGCACATGCATACACGCGCATGTACGTGCGCTGCAATTTGATTGGCTGAAACTTTAAACAGCTATAACTCCTTTGGTTGGCAACCAAACAGGATGGGATTTGGAACATAAATATATATAATGGACTTCTATAAGAAGGTATGGTCACCATGCACATGCTCACATGTGCGTTTACGTGCGCTGCAATCTTATTGGCTGAAACTTTAAACAGCTATAACTCCCTTTGTTTTCAACCAAACGGGGATGGATTTAGAACATAGATAGATGTAATGGACTTCTACAAGAAAATATGGTCACCATGCTCATGTATGCACGTGTGTGCACGTGAAATGGTTAAAATCAAAAATACACTTGAATGAGCGTTTTTTTTTTATACTTTTGGATTAAATACTCTAATATTTAGCATTTTAAAATATATATAAATTGTGTAGACAATATGATATGGTCATTACGCACATGCATTCACATGCGTAAGTGTGCAATGATAAAATTTGAATGAACATGGTACACTTCTGGGTAAACGTTGTTAAAGTCTCAAATGCATAGATTTTGTCTTATTTAATGAAGCCTACAGGGAATATGACTATAAAAGGGAGTTGGGGAGCGTTTGGGGAACATCTGTAACGGTCCCCGTTACAATTAGCACTAGTTATTATTATTCTTATTATTTTTCTTCTTCCTGGGAAAATTTTGTCCACGAGTAATCTTGTAAACTACACATCCGACTCAGGTGAAACCTTTTTAGGGTCAGTAGGCATGTTATGTAGAGTTGCCAAACGAAGGTCATTTTGCGCGCACGTGCTTGCAAGAGCGCGCACGTGCAACACGTGAAATGACCAATAAAATGGATATTGCCGTAACTTTTCTATTTTTTGAAGAAATTTTTTGAAACTCATAATGTAAGGATACATTAGTAGTATAGACAAGATAGCATGGTCAAAATAGCAAGATCTCACGCGCATGCACGTGCGCTTCGCTCTGATTGCCTGAAACTAAAGTCTCAATATCTTTCTTGTTTCTTGTCATAATCCTTTGAAATTTTTAATATAGACCTACATTATGAAGATCTACCGCATGATATATAAGAATTTTCATGAAAGTATGCGCATGTGCGCGTGCTGCAAGCTGATTGGCTGAAACTTTAAATGGCAATATCTCCTTTGTTTTTTGACGAAATTCTTTGAAATTTAAAATATAGTCATGCATTAGGATAAACTACAAAATGATATAGAAAAAAGATCATGAAATCACGCGCATGCACGTGTGCTGCAATCTGATTGGCTGAAACTTTAAATGGCTATTTCTCCTTTGTTTTTTGACGAAATTCTTTGAAAATTTAAATAATAGTCATGCACTGGGATTTCCTACAAAATGGTATTAAAAAAATCATGAAATCACGCGCATGCACGTGTGCTGCAATCTGATTGGCTGAAACTTTAAATGGCTATAACTCCCTTGTTTTTTAACCAAACAGGATAGGATTTAGAATATAGATATATGTAAGTGACTCCTACAAGAAGGTATGATCATCATGCACGTGCACGCATGTGCGTGCATTTGAAACGAGTATATTTAAAAATACACTTGAATGAGTGATTTTTATTACTTTTGGACTGAATGCTTTAATATATAGTATATTAAAATATATAAATAGTGTAGACAAGATGATATGGTCATAACGCACATGCATTCACATGCGCTCGGGTGCAATGCTAAAAATTGAATATAATTGGTATCCTTCTGGGAAAACGTTGTTAAAGTCAAAAATGCACAGATTTTGTCTTATCTAATAAAGCTTACAGGGAATATGGCACCGAAAGGGAGTTGGGGAGCGTTTGGGGAACATCTGTAACGGTTCCCGTTACAATTAGCACTAGTTATTATTATTATTATTATTATTATTTTTCTTCTTCCTGGGAAAATTTTGTCCACGAGTGATCTTGTAAACTACACATCTGACTTAGGTGAAACCTTTTTAGGGTTAGTAGGCATGTTATGTAGAGTTGCCAAACAAAGGTCATTTTGCGCGCACGTGCTTGCAAGAGCGCGCACGTGCAATAGGTGAAATTACCAATATAATGGATATTGCCGTAACTTTTCTATTTTTTGATGAAATGTTTTGAAACTCATAATGTAAGGATACATTAGTAGTATAAACAAGATAGCATGGTCAAAATAGCAAGATCTCACGCGCATGCACGTGCGCTACGCTCTGATTGGCTGAAACTAAAGTCTCAATAACTTTCTTGTTTCTTGTCATAATCCTTTGAAATTTTGAACATAGTCCTACATTATAATGATCTACCGCATGATATATAAGAATTTTCATGAAAGCATGCGCATGTGCGTGTGCTGCAAGCTGATTGGCTGAAACTTTAAATGGCTATATCTCCTTTGTTTTTTGACGAAATTCTTTGAAATTCAAAATATAGTCATGCATTGGGATATCCTACAAAACGATAGAGAAAAAAAATCATGAAATCACGCGCATGCACGTGTGCTGCAATTTGATTGGCTGAAACTTTAAATTGCTATTTCTCCTTTGTTTTTTGACGAAATTCTTTGAAATTTAAAATATACTCATGCATTAAGATATCCTACAAAATGATATAAAAAAATCATGAAATTACGCGCATGCACGTGTGCTGCAATCTTATTGGCTGAAACTTTAAATGGCTATAACTCCCTTGTTTTTCAACCAAACAGGATGGGATTTAGAACATAGATAGATGTAAGGGACTCCTACAAGAAGGTATGATCATCATGCACGTGCACGCACGTGCGTGCATTTGAAATGAGGATATTTAAAAATACTCTTGAAAGACAAGATGATATGGTCATAACGCACATGCATTCACATGCACTTGAGTGCAATGCTAAAAATTGAATATAATTGGTATCCTTCTGCAAAAACGTTGTTAAAGTCAAAATGCACAGAGTTTGTCTTATTCAATGAAGCTTACAGGGAATATGGCACCGAAAGGGAGTTGGGGAGCGTTTGGGGAACATCTGTAACGGTTCCCATTACAATTAGCACTAGTTATTAAGGTCTTCCGACTTCCTTCGGAAGACCTTATTGTTTTCCGTCGGTTTCCTATTATTATTATTATTCTTTTTTTCATTTCTATGGCGATATCTCAGCTGTGACTGTACGGATTTCAAAGATTTTTACAGGAAAGATGCACCAGGTTAATATCTCCAGACGTGTTTTTCATTTTTTCAAAATTTTCTTCCGTTCGCGATTTTTGGGGAAATTTGTATTTTTTGAATGGATTTTTGTACACTACTTTTCTAAAAAACGGCCAAAGATATGAAATTGAAACTCATGGACATGAAAGACCATCACATGTAGATGTGCCGAACGTCCTTCATTTTTTGTCGTTCCTACTTCCGGTCGCAAACGGAAGTGAATTCAAAAAGTCTAATTTTTCAACTTTTTTGTTTTTCAATATTTTTCTTTCGGATTTACAGGGTTTATAGAGCGTCTTCAAAGATATCTATATATATTTTCATTTTTTTCATGCGTGCGTTTATTGCAAAGATATGACCGAACCAAACTTTGTCTTACTGTCGGGGGTTCGAATCCCGCTCGGGGCGTTCCCCAAATTTTTTCTTTGTTTTTGTCTTTTTTCAGTTGCAAATTACTTTTCACTCTTTTATAACATGTGTGGAAGATTTTGCCGATTTTTAAAAGCTATATTTGGAGATATTTTATGAAATACCTGGAACAATCACGATCTGTGTTGTGAAACTGCTGTAAATGAACGTAAACGAAAAATACATTATGAAATCTATTTCATGGGATGACGCAGACAAGATTGCAAAAGAGAAATCGGTCGGAAGACCTGCTTGTTGCACCAGCAACAAGAACGCATCTAGTTATTATTATTATTCTTTTTTCTTCTTATTTCTTCTCCGGTACTTTTTTGTCCGCGAGTGTTCTCAGAAACTGTTCACCCAACTGAGCTAAAACCTTTTTAGGGTTAATAGGTGTGTTGTATAGGTGTGCGGAACGAAGGTCATTTTGCGCGCATACGCCTGCACGTGCGGGCGCGTGAAATGACTGAAATGACTAATATATTTAATATAGCCATAACTTTAACATTTTCCGATGAAATGCTTTGAAACTCATTATATAAGGATATATTAATAGTGTAGATAATGTGACACTGTCAAATTAGCAAGAACTCACGCGCATTTACGTGCGCTTCGCTCTGATTGGCTGAAACAAAAATCTCAATATCTTTTCCGTTTTTTGACGAAATGGTATGAAATTTAAAATATAAGCATACTTTAAGATGTCCTACAACATGATGTATAACATTTGTCATGAAAGCATGCGCATGCACGTGCGCTGCAATCTGATTGGCTTAAACTTCAAATGGCTGTAACTCCCTTGTTTTTCAACCAACCACGATAAGATTTAGAACATAGACAGACACAATAGACTCCTATAAGAAGTTACGGTCATCATGCACATGCATGCACGCGCATGCACGTGCGCTTTGCTCTGATTAGCTGAAACAAAAATCTCAATATCTTACTTGTTTTTTGACAAAATACTTTGAATTTTAAAACATAATCATACCTTAATACGTCCTAAACTATGATATATAAAAGTTTTCAAGAAACCACGCCCATGCACGTGTGCTGCGATCTGATTGGCTTAAACTTTAAATGCCTATAACTTTTTTGATTCTCAACAAAACAGGATGAAATTTAGAATATGAATAGATATGACGGATTCTTACATTATGCTACTATCAAACTTGAATGCAAGGACTTGCATGCACGTGTGCGCGCGCAATGCGTTAAATGACCGATTTACTTGATATAGTCGTAATTTTTTTTATGAAACGTTTCAAAATTCAAAGAATAGAAACACATTAAAAGTGTAGTCACGATGATATAGCTTTCATGCATTGCACCTTCGCGCGCGTGCAATGATCAAATGACTTGTATACTTGATATGGCCGTTACTTTTATATTTCTTTATGAAATGCTTTGATGACCTTGACCTTTGACCTTGACCTTTGACCCCTTGACCCAAAGGTCACAATCCAGCTCAAGTTCGTAGATGTATTTACAAACTCACTTTAACAAATGCTTAGAATAAAAAAGTCAACCCCCCCCCCTTCTCCTTAAAAAAAAAAATCAATAACAACGTAGAAAATTTCTCTGAAACTCGATCAACACCTGGGATCGACATAAAATTTCACTTAAGGTGCAGAAAAGACTTCATAGAAAGTTTCCTGAAAGTTTTACGGTAAGTCTCTAAAGTATATAGAAATTATGAATTTTACGGCAAAAATTACAAATTCTGTCGTGTTTGAAATTTAAGTGCAGACGAACAAAGATATGATATAAACCTTTTAAAGCCTATTTCTCCAGATGTCGTTAATAGCATTCAATTCTACTGATATGAATTAATATTTTAATACCAAGCATTCTTCTTTTATTTCACCATTGAAATTTATCTGAATTTTTTTTAGAATTACACAATCCCCAGAAATAGCGAGTTTCGGTATATTAAAAAGCAATACACGTTTCTTTCCAGTAAAACCTCACGTGTTTGAATTCATGAAAAAATATTGATAAGGGGGTGTTAAACAATACCTGTCACATTAGCTGACACCAAAAAACCAGGGTACGTACACGACATTTTCTGATTTATTTGCATATGCAAACAGGGCTACCCTCAAATCCACGTGTTTTCCATGTCTTTATAAACATCACAAAAGCACCCCAGGAAGTAGCCTCCTATGCCCTGGAGAAATAGTTCCTGTCAAAAAACTTTATTTATTTATAGAGTAGATAAAATTTCCTAGGCACAGGTACCAGAGTTGTCAAACTGGCCTGGAAGGAAATTAAAAAAACTCTCAAAAGAAAGGAAAATCGGCTTAATGTATGGACCTACAATTGACTAAGTTCATTTTGATTGGTCAATTACCGGTGTGGTACCCCTAGTCGCCTTGAACCCAGTCCTGTCTTTCTGAAGAAAACCAACTCCGAGCCCGATGTAAAAATCTTAGTAGAGAAATGAGAATTTGAATTTTGCTGCCTTATTATGTTCCCCAAACGAAGTTTGGGAACATATTGTTTTTACTCTGTTTCTTATTATTATGTTCCCCAAACGAAGTTGGGGAACATATTGTTTTTACTCTGTTTCTTATTATTATTATTATTATTATTATTATGTTCCCCAAACGAAGTTTGGGAACATATTGTTTTTACTCGGTTTCTTATTATGTTCCCCAAACGAAGTTGGGGAACATATTGTTTTTACTCTGTTTCTTATTATTATTATTATTTTTCTTCTTCTTCTTCTTCTTCCTGGAACTTTTTTGTCCGGGAATGATCTTGTAAACTGTTCGTCCGATGTAGGTAAAACCTTTTTAGGGTTAGTAGACATGTTATGTAGATTTGCGGAATCAAGGTCATTTTGCGTGCACGTGCTTGCAAGAGCGTGCACGTGCAACACGTGAAATGACCAATATAATAGATATAGCCACAACTGTTCTATTTTTAGATGAAATGCTTTGAAACTCATAATGTGAGGATATATTAGTAGTATAGACATGACGCCATGGTGAAAATAGCAAGATCTCACGCGCATGCACGTGCACTTCGCTCTGATTGGCTGCAACTTAAGTCTCAATATCTTTCTTGTTTTTTGACGAAATCCTTTGAAATTTTGAACATAGCCATGTATTAGGATATCCTACAACTTGAAATAAAGCAATTATCATGAAAACACGTGCATGCACGTGCACTGCAATCTGATTGGCTGAAACTTCAAACAGCTATAACTCCCTTGGTTTTCAACCAAACAGGATGGGATTTGGAATATAGATAGATATAATGGACTTCTACAAGTAGGTATGGTCACCATGCACATGCAAACACGTGCGTGTACATGTGCTGCAATCTGATTGGCTGAAACTTTAAACAGCTATAACTCCCTTGGTTTTCAACCAAACAGGATGGGATTTGGAACATAGATAGATATAATGGACTTCTACAAGTAGGTATGGTCATCATGCACATGCAAACACGTGCGTGTACATGTGCTGCAATCTGATTGGCTGAAACTTTAAACAGCTATAACTCCCTTAGTTTTCACCCAAACGGGGTGGAATTTAGAACATAGATAGATGCAATGGACTTCTACAAGAAGGTATGGTCACCATGCTCATGTATGCACGTGCGTGCACGTGAAGTGAGTAAAATCAAACATACACTTGAATGAGAGTTTTTTTCAAATAATTTTGGATTAAATACTTTAATATTCAGTGTATTAAAAATATAGATTATGTAGACAAGATGATATGGTCATGACGCAAACGCATTCACATGTGCACGCGTGCAATGCTAAAGTTTAAATGATTTTTGTACATTTCTTTGTAAATGTTGTTAAAATCTCAGATGCATAGAGTTTGTCTTATCTAATGGAGCTTACAGGGAATATGGCACCAAAAGGGAGTTGGGGAGCGTTTGGGGAACATCTGTAACGGTCCCCGTTACAATTAGCACTAGTTATTATTATTATTATTATTCTTTTTTCTGCTTATTTCTTCTCCGGTACTTTTTTGTCCGCGAGTGTTCTCAGAAACTGTTCACCCAACTGAGCTAAAACCTTTTTAGGGTTAATAGGTGTGTTGTGTAGGTGTGCGGAACGAAGGTCATTTTGCGCGCATACGCCTGCACGTGCGGGCGCGTGAAATGACTGAAATGACTAATATATTTAATATAGCCATAACTTTAACATTTTCCGATGAAATGCTTTGAAACTCATTATATAAGGATATATTAATAGTGTAGATAATGTGACACTGTCAAATTAGCAAGAACTCACGCGCATTTACGTGCGCTTCGCTCTGATTGGCTGAAACAAAAATCTCAATATCTTTTCCGTTTTTTGACGAAATGGTATGAAATTTAAAATATAAGCATACTTTAAGATGTCCTACAACATGATGTATAACATTTGTCATGAAAGCATGCGCATGCACGTGCGCTGCAATCTGATTGGCTTAAACTTCAAATGGCTGTAACTCCCTTGTTTTTCAACCAACCACGATAAGATTTAGAACATAGACAGACACAATAGACTCCTATAAGAAGTTACGGTCATCATGCACATGCATACACGCGCATGCACGTGCGCTTTGCTCTGATTAGCTGAAACAAAAATCTCAATATCTTACTTGTTTTTTGACAAAATACTTTGAATTTTAAAACATAATCATACCTTAATACGTCCTAAACTATGATATATAAAAGTTTTCAAGAAACCACGCCCATGCACGTGTGCTGCGATCTGATTGGCTTAAACTTTAAATGCCTATAACTTTTTTGATTCTCAACAAAACAGGATGAAATTTAGAATATGAATAGATATGACGGATTCTTACATTATGCTACTATCAAACTTGAATGCAAGGGCTTGCATGCACGTGTGCGCGCGCAATGCGTTAAATGACCGATTTACTTGATATAGTCGTAATTTTTTTTATGAAACGTTTCAAAATTCAAAGAATAGAAACACATTAAAAGTGTAGTCACTATGATATAGCTTTCATGCATTGCACCTT
>NW_026929443.1:0-38152 GCF_032062105.1 Saccostrea cuccullata | reverse complement strand
ATGTTCTTGATGACATTGGGCCAACATTGGCCCAATGTCGCATTCACTGGGCCAATGTTGGCGAAATGTTGGGCAAATATCTGCAGAAATAACACTCTACATTGGGCCAACGTTGGCCCAACATATCGGGCCAACATTGGGCCGATGAGCAAACTTACGTTGGGCCAATGTCATTTGCCAACATTGGCCCAATGTAACCGATGACATTGGCCCAACGTTGGCCCAATGTTAGTATGCTATCTGGGTGGTCAAGTCATAGGTATGGAACCAAGGTATCGGTGGCTTATTGAGAATACTGACAAGAATGGACCATGGATGGAAACCCTAGAAGAAGCCAGGGAGGATTACCATAAAACCCATTAAGAGGAATCTATTCAAAAACCATGGACTTATTGGGAATACTGTAAACAAATGTGGGGCTTGGATATGATGTCTCCGGAACAATCTAAAGAAAAAGTTGAAGAAACTAAACAAAAAGTATGGTTGGAAAAAAGAGTGAAATTTCCTGAAAATTATGTGGTGATAAGAAAGCACTGCTCTTTTGAGGGAATGAAGGGTTATCATCTCTACAAATGGGAGATCACAGCTGAGGATGATTATGATGATTTTCTGATTGGAACTCCATACTTTACCTCCGAGTTAGAATCGTGTATTGAAGATTTACTCCAGACCACGGGAGAAGGAAAAACTTTAAAAAGACCGGGATTTAGGGGTCCTTTTGCACAGTATCTCCATGGAATAATTCCTTATTTTCCAAATGAAAAAGGTATCCCTTGAAGGACACGAGACTATGGTAATGATGATGATGATGATTTGAAGTTTGGTGATGATTCGTCCTGGATGATTAATTTCGACGGTGTTGGACTGGATGATTAATTTGGAGGGTATTTTAGATTAAAAGACAGCCTGGTAAAATTGTTGTATGTACTTTTTTTTCCATTGTGAATAAAAAATTGAAAAAAATCAAAAATCTGTGTTATTTGTTAGTGTTTTTGAGGAAATCCAGGTTTTGTCTTTCAGTAAAACCAGTTTGAACCGGTTAGGCTAGACTGTGAATGAATGCGTGACGTCATAATGACATTCTTGAAATGTTTTGCACACGGCGCCCAAGTATTTACCTGTATAGTTAGCATAAACAAAACGTAGTACCAACGTACCAATGTAAACACAATGTAAGCGCCCCGTATTTAGGGATAGGTTAGGGTTAAAAGGGGTTAGAGGGCTAAGGGGGATAGGGTTAGTTACGGCTAGGGGGTTAGGGTTAGGTTTAGTTAGGGTTAGGGTTAGTTAGGGCTAGGGGGTTAGGGTTAGGGTTAGGGTTAGGGTTAGTTAGGGCTAGGGGGGTTAGGGTTAGTTAGGGGGGTTAGGGTTAGTTAGGGTTAGTTAGGGCTAGGGGGTTAGGGTTAGGATTAGGGTTAGGGTTAGGGCTAGGGCTCAGCCAATCAAAACTGATCACGTGATTTCTCTCAGCCAATCAGAATCCAGTATCTATCTAGGCCCCTTATACTACTTACATGTATCAAAACTGCACAGAAGATGTGTAAAAGAATTTTAAAATACAACGGTGAGTTCTATTTAATATTTTAGGCCACGAATATATAGACGACGTATACATTTTGTTCTTTAAAAATAATAAACGTTATGCTGAATTTAAGACGATCTAAAAACTTTTCAATTCCAATGAATTTTGCAATTTAACAAATTTTTATTAAAATCGTAATTTTAAGATTTATAAAGTAACGTCCATTTCTAAAATGCAGAAACCAACGATTCCAGACTATATACATACTGTAGCACTCGGAGAAGAAAGCAATACTGAACCGACAAGAGTTCCTTCAGGCTGTCCTGCTGTGGTCCCTATTGACCCATAGAACGGACATCGCTACCCTGGTCTGGCGGAGGGTGGCTAATCAGCTGTGTATGCTTTTTATTCCAATTGTTAGGCTTTGTCCTGATTGACAATATCTATGTTATTTTTGGAGACCAGGTCTTCCAACAATCTATTGGAATTCCCATGGATACCGACTGCGCTGCATTATAAACAGACCCTTTTGAATTCATATGAATCAGAATTTGTGCAAAATCTTATGCATGAAAAGAAGAAAACACTTAATTGCTGTGGCCTTCATTTCGACATTTAGATATACCGACGTGTATTGTCAAATAAATAACAATCGTAATTTTCATTCTTATGTCGATACGATATATCCTGGGGAGCTTGAGATAAAGGATATCACAAAGTCTAACACATCTGTTTCATATTTGGATATTTTATATGAAAAAGACTTTAATGGTTATCTAACAACCAAGCTGTATGATAAACTTGATGACTTTAACTTTTCTATCGTCAACTTCCCTTTCTTATGCAGCAAATTACCCTCATCACCTGCATACGAAGTTTATGCATCCCAGTTGATTCAATACGCAAGAGCTTGCTCTACGTATTAACAATTTCTAAAACGAGGTAAATTATTGACAAACAAGTTGATGAAACAAAGATATCAGCAGTCTCGTTTAAAGTCATCCTTCCGTAAGTTCTATGGTCGATACAATGACTTTATCAGCAAATACAATTTCTCATTCAAATAATGATTGGCGTTTTTCATACTAATTGTTAGTCCATGATTTATTCACTTAATTGACGGCTAAAATTATTATTTCCCGATCTTGACAAGGAGCACACGGCAGGTGTGACCGGTCGGCAGGGAATGCTCAGTCCTCCATATGGCATTTGATCCCATCTCTGATGTTTTGGGGGTCTGTTGCTCTGCTCCTATTTTGTATTGTTTTATGGACTTTTGATCTTGAATACTGTTCGTTATCTTCATATGTTTCTTTTTAAACTGAATTAACTACGGAAAGTTCTGTCCTCCTGTTCTTGGCGGGTATTAGGGATGCTTACTTCGCCTTGACACCTGAACCCACCTGTGGAATGGCGTTTAATGTCCTCTACACATATTAAATTTGTATTGTTTATAGATTATTTTAGACCGATGTTGTTCATTGCAATTTGTTTCTTTTTTTTTGTGATTGCAACGAGAGGTTATTTCTTATCTGCCAAAAATAATCGCCTTAATAGCTCATCTGAGACGAAGGCTCAAGTTAGCTCTTTTCTGATCAAAATCTGTCCGTTGTCGTCGATGTCGTTGTCGTCGTAAACTTTTCACATTTTCATCATCTTCTCAAGAACAACTGGGCCAATTTCAACCAAATTTGCCACAAAGTATTTTTGGGTAAAGCGGTTTCAAATTTGCTCAAATGAAGAACCAATCCCTCTTCCAAGGGTAAATAATATGAATTAATGAAAAATTAATGGCATCTTTTAGAAATCTTCTCCAGAACCATGGGCAAGGAAAGATGAAACCCATGTGGAAGCATCCTCAGTTATTCAAAGATAAAAATTTTGGAACATATAGGGGGAAATAAATCTTTCCTTTTTAATAAAAACAAGGTAATGATAAGTTATACTGATATGGAAACACTTTCAGCTGATGTATATTCAAATTAGTTCAAACCATTGCCCTCTGTGGAAGGTGGACCCACATTTAAAAAGAAAACAATTCTCTTCAAGAATATTTGGAAATTTAAGGAATATAAGTTTTTTAAAAAAAAATTGTTGTTAAAGATAATCCGAGTCATATTGACCCAGGTGAGCCTTGTCGCCTATTTGTTCGTTGATTTATGTTTGATTATAGATACAGGACTCGTCAGTGCATTGATTCTCCAGGAGATGTCCTCCATAGCCGCACTGAAGGACGAGGAGTTAGCGGTGCAGCTGACTGAACATTCAAAGTAATTTTTATAAGATCCGAGGCGTATATTGTTTTTGTCCTGTCTGTCTGTCTGTTTGTCTGCAAACTTTAACCTTCGCCATAACTTTTGAACCATGAATGTTAGAGACTTTATATTTCTTATGCCTACTCCATAAAGCTCTTTCAAATGACACCAAGGTCAATGACCTTGTGACTTTGACTGTGACCTATATGCTAAAAATAGAAGCTTTTTTGCAAACTTAAACCTTCGCCATAACTTTTGAACCATAAAAGATAGAGACTTCATATTTGGTACACATACAACACTTATTAAGCTCTTTAAAAAGACTCCATGGACAATGACCTTTTGACCTTGACTGTGGTCTATACGCTAAATATAGCTTTTTTGACGGTAAACTTTAACCTTCGCCATAACTTTTGAACGAAGAAAGATAGAGACTTAATATTTGGCATGCCTACTCCACTAATTAAGCCTTTTCACATGACAACAAGGTCAATGACCTTGTGACATTGACTGGGTCTTATATGCTAAAAATAGCTTTTTTTAACCTTCACCATAACTTTTTAACCATAAAAGATAGAGACTTCATACTTGGTAACACTTATTAAGCTCTTTAAAAAGACACCATGGACAATGACCTTTTGACCTTGACTGTGGCCTATACGCTAAATATAACTTTTTTGACGGTAAACTTTAACCTTCGCCATAACTTTTGAACGAAGAAAGATAGAGACTTAATATTTGGCATGCATACTCCACTAATTAAGCTTTTCACATGACAACAAGGTCAATGACCTTGTGACATTGACTGTGTCTTATATGCTTAAAGTAGCTTTTTTGAACCTTCACCAAAACTTTTGAACCATAAAAGATAGAGACTTCATATTTGCTATGCATACTTCACTAATCAAACTCTTTCAAATGACACCAAGATCAATGACCTTCACTGTGACCTTTTTTCTGATGTTCAAAATCTTATGCGGGTAAAAAGGACGTTTAAATACAATACTCCACAATAAAGGCCAGAGTTGACCTGCACAGGTGACCTTTACAGTGTAGACAGATCCTGACTATACGACACTGCATGTTCCAAGTTATCTAGTGAATTTCCAATAAATCGACTGGAAGTCGTGACAGACGTGCTTCCGTAAACCCCGAACAGCTGACGATGAGCGACTTAGTGCGGACGGATCTGGCGGAATATGCTCCGGCATCCAACCTCCTGTTTAATGAACACATCCGGGAGTTGATTCAGTCTGGACGGAACATTTACCACTTCGCGTTCGGACAGTCCCCATTCCCTGTAGTGGAATCGGCTGTCCGGGCCCTGAAGGATCACGCCGGGGAGAACGCCTACCTCCCTGTAGCAGGTAGGCCTGCCGAGAATATTGATCACGGGTCAACGAAATGAACTGTAGGGGAATTAGTTTAAGTTTTTATTTTATTTCTCTGAAAAATGGCAGTAATTTGCAAGTCTCCGGCGAAAACAGTTGCCATGCTATATTCACAGTTTCATTGTCGGCATTTTTCAATTTGTAATATTAAATGCATTTTTGCAAAATCTTTGCTATAACTGTATAGAATGATTATAACATAAACATATTATACTATTTAGAGGGAAGTCAACCTTCTTTTTATTATATTGTGAAATTCCTTCTTTTTCCCCTGTTTTATGCTGATATAGACCTTGACTTTGGCAGTAAGTTTAAATAAATACGCCACTTCTACGATAAAAATAAATCGGTGTGGTCAACAGCTTATCGGTGTATGTCCTTATATATACTCCAAAAATAAATCTGTGTATCTCTTGAATTTATAGTATAGCTATGTAAAATAACCAAGGTTGCCGCGCATTTTTTTGCGAAGTGCAAGCTGCCAAAAATTGGGAAGGGGTGCTTAATTAGAACATAAATGTATATTTATTGTAAAGATGTTAATCCAGCTGGAATAGGCATCAGTCTTCATGGCACAGAGAGAGAGAGAGCGAGAGAGAGAGAGAACGAGTGACATTTAAAGAATACGACAATCGTTCGGTGATCACCTGAGGAGTGCAAAATTTAAAAAAATGTGCAGTACATATCTCTGTTGCGTAGAACATGTCTTTTGTATTTACTTATGATAATGTTTCCTGCACATAGCGTACGTGTTACCTGGTCCAAGGTTGACAGCCATTTACCGGGTATATGCATTTCAGTAAAGCAACCCGTTTGAGCGTGAATGCCAAGAAGCTAGAAATCACTCCCCCTTTTCCATTTGGATTGGATAACTTTTTTTTTTAATTTACGTGTTACAGCATGAAAAAAATTAAATAACATTGATCATCTCTTTTCATTGTCATATGAAAGCAAAGCTTGTGAGTAGCTCATTAATCAGATCACAAAATTAGCCATTCATTTCATCTTGAGCACTGTTGAAAGTACATTTGAGATATAATTAAACGTGTTGAGAATTTACCATCATTTTATGTACATTTACATTTTTACCAATGTCAAGGGGCTACCTCTCCAAGACATCACATCCCCATGTCCAGTAAACCTGGAGGCTGCATGTCCTGTAAGGAATTACCAAGTACGCAGGCCCTTCTAACTCGATCCCGGGTCTACTTTACCTATTGGGTTATACTTAGGAGATTTGAATTCTTTGATTTTTAATGGGGCTACTGGGAAGGAGGGGGGGGGGAGGGGGAAGGGGGTTCAACAGGTCCCTGTTCCTAGCGTTGAAATTGTGTATTTACATACTAGTACCTTTGCTTTGTCGTTATTGTTGATTGATTAGTTATGTTTTACCGAAGGGAGTCTGATTTTTTTTTCTTTAGGACTTAAACAACTTCGTCAAGCAATATGTGACTTCCACCAGAAATATGACGGGTTCGATGAGGTTGACCCTGACGATATTATAGTGGGGCCCGGGAGTAAGGAACTCATCTACCTCGTTATGCATGTATTCAACGGAGGTAAAAAAAAAATCTTTATTTCCATAAATCTCGGATTCATATATAAGATGCTTCCTTTATAAATTGCAAACAGTTAGTTTGCAAAAAAAAAAAAAAAATTATTAATTGTAAAATCTTCCTTTCCAGATGTTATAGTGGTGTCTCCCTCGTGGACAACGTATAAACCACAGGCCCGCTTAGCTCACCACACACCATTCGTAATGGAAACAGATCTGGATAGCGCCTGGAAATTAACGCCAAAACTTATCAATGAGGTGTCTAATTTAAATTTACTAAATGCCTTCCTTTATTTTGTATTTAGGCCTATCGGAAAGTTTCTTTTAGCTCAAAAAAAGTCAATTTCTTTGCTTGTAAAATATTGAAATTTTCTCAGATTTACGCCCAATGAATACTGAGTAATCATTGCATCCAATATACTTACAGTTTGTGGAAAAGAACACGATGAAGAAAAACCGTCTTCTTATCCTAAATAACCCGGATAATCCAAGTAAGAGAATTTTGAAATATATCTTTAGAGGCAAATATAACACATTAAATTTTGTAAAATCATAGAGGGTACGTACATATTCAAAGAAGGCGGGGGGATAAAACTTGCAAATCGTTGTTTTGTGTTCGTTACCTTGAGTTGTACTGTTGTATGGAGAGATTAACACTGTAGTTATAGTAACTATAGACAGATATGTATTTTAAGTAAGAAATGCAAAACGAATGAATATCTCGGTGATGTGAATCAGTTCTCACATCTGCAGGTATTCACAATGTTTTCTCATATAAGTGAACATTTAACTCTAGTGACCTTGAGAGAAAGTTTAGAGGAAGTTTCAGAATTCATTATGTATCGTGCTCTCTATATAAGATATCTGATTACTTGATGGTATAGATCGCTGTGTCAAAAATGCACGCAGATTTATAGCAGTCCATAAAAAGACATGGTTGATTGTCCCGGCATATAGATGGAAACTGCCTTATGATTTTTTCCTAGGTTACCTAACCATGTTACATGTATTTGCATAATAGTTACAGTATTATCCTCTGTCATGCTCTACAAATCATGTCCATATTTTGTTTCTCTGACATATTTTATATTCATTGGAAGATTTAATTTTTTTATACTCAGTATAACATTGTAAACATGATTCCTGCGATAATTATCTATAGATATATACGAACTTTTAATTCAATGCTTGAATAAAAGCCCATAATATTGCCATATTTGTGGTTAACTTGTTTTATAAAATACAGTTAAAGTATATCATTGAGGGAGTTAGCAAGATTCCAGTTACCCAAGACCAGAACGATATTTTCCTAGGCGCAGCCGCAACTGCAGAGGAGAACTGAAATCTTGCTAACTCCCTCAAGTCAATGATACACCTTTTAACCATTTAATTAAACTGATACAAAAGTTTAAAAAAAAGAGGATCACGAAGGACGGGAATTAGCTTCCGGACTAACGCACGGGGATTAGTCCATTAGACCGATATAGGTGTAAAATCAAGAGGATTACGGATAACCGGGGAAATAGCTTCCGAAGCAGGGATTAACTCATTTGACTAACGCACGGGGGTTAGTCCATTCACAGAGATTTCTAGGGAATTGTTCACATTATACTGCCTAACTATTATACAACTGTGTATGAAAAAATCAGTAGAGGTATAATATTATAAGGAGTTTGAGGCACTGCCGCAGGTTACTAGTAAGCGAGATAACTACTTAAAAAATCCTAAGGAGATAAACACCCTCGATGTGAGGAAAAAATTTCCAGCAGTAAGGAGGACTCAGCGAGAAAAAATATGTTTTTTTCCCTAGAAGTCCTGTACAACAAAATGTATGGTGTTTTGCAATTATACTTGTACTATATCTAGTAAATAAAATTGTTAAGTACAAAATCATTTGTGAAATGAGTGATAAATAAATATCTTGAATATTCATTACATTTTATTTTGCCAACCACGAAATCTGTAGGTAGGGAAACAGTTTTACTCAGTACTACTAGTATACGATTTTCGTGATATTGTGAATTAAACTAAGTTCCCTTTCAGCCGGTACAAGTTATTCTGAAAAAGAGCTGCAAGACCTCAGGTAAAATGTTCCCCGTAATAAAAAATTGCACTTGTAAAAAAAAAATGGTTCTTTTCTACATTCAAAATGCAACCGTTTATCAAGTTTACTTATAAAAGACTGAGAAGATTTTTTCATACGCACAAATCGTGTATATATCCTACTATTAAACAAAGAAATAAATTGTTTTAACAGTCAACACAGGGTTTTGATATATGTTTTTGATTTTCAGTGGTGTATTTAGAAAACACAACATCATTGTTCTATCAGACGAAATTTACTCTCGGATACGATATGACCAGAAGCACGTCTCTCTTGCAAAAGTAAGAGAAAATCTTCATAATATACAGTGACCTATGATTTCAATCCTTTAGCAAGGGAAAATATGTACATGTAATTTGTTTCCTTTAGTTTAAAATCACCGCATTGTCAAATAGACATACCAATGTACATGTACTAAGTATTAAATCAGAATACATGTATATTTATTGTTGGTATCTAATTCGTTTTCCAAAATTATATAATTTTGTATTTTGGTCTTTTTAAACTTTGATTTTAAACTTTGGGGGGGGGGGGGGGGGTATGGGTATTAAGAAAAATATGCAGGTTAGCCTTTTACTGTTTACAATAACCTCTTTATAAGTTGTAATTAAGCTAAATACAACTGTATGCACATAAAAAAACTGCCAAAAGTACTAGTTTTTTCGGTAGTTTCTTTATGTATACAAATATTAACTCAAGTCCTTCTCCTAAAACTTTAATCCTAATTAGAGCATTGCTTACAGAATTACAGAATACTGAGTTTATAAGTTCCTCATATTCAAAATACATATCTATCATTTAGTTTTACCCAGAGGGGACCATCATTAGTACTGGTTTATCCAAATGGGCGAGTGCTGGAGGATGGAGGGTAAGAAAACCAGTTAATACAAAAGTGTCTTAAAATTATTATCACATTAAAAGCAAGTAAGTTATACATAATGATGCCTCTCATTTATTGTAGTTGGGCTACCACATGTACCCTAAACAACTGTCAGATCTGAGGAAAGCTGTAAGGAGTGCTGCTAGCCACACCTATACTTCAGCCCCCTCCCCAGTACAATATGCAGCCACAGAGGTATGTCACACTTACACTTCAGCCCCCTCCTCAGTAAAATACGCAGCCACAGAGGTATGTTACACCTACACTTCAGCCCCCTCCCCAGTACAATACGCAGCCTTAGAGGTATGTCACACCTACACTTCAGCCCCCTCCTCAGTACAATACGCAGCCTTAGAGGTATGTCACACCTACACTTCAACCCCCTCCCCAGTACAACATGCAGCCACAGAGGTATGTCACACCTACACTTCAGCCCCCTCCCCAGTGCAATACGCAGCCTTAGAGGTATGTCAAACTTACAAATAATCCCCTCCCCAATACAGTTCAAAATCACAAAGGTGAGGCACACTTATACATCACCCCCTTTCATTTGGCAGCTACAGAAAAGAGGTAAGCCCCCCCCCCCCCCGTCACTACGGTAAGTCGCACCTGTACATTAGTCACTTTGGCCAAAAAGGTCAGTCACAACCATAGACCAGCCTGCTCTTGAGTTCAGTATATATTCTTTGAGGTAAACACTAAATGGGGATAATTTAGGACAGAAGCTGAACCAGTGATATGTAACATATGTCTGTACTTTAGATGTTCCAGAATCTGGATCTCTGTGATGACTACATCAAACACTGCTCTCGGATACTGGATGCTGTGGGCTCTTATTGCTACTGGTATGGTACTTTACTACTTAATTTCTTCATCAGTCTTAATAATGGAAGGAGTTTGTTTTTAATTTTTTTTTATGTACTTAGTTATTCAATTAAAAATCTTTAGAGATGATTTGAAATATTCATTTCCACCTTCATCTATATCATAACAGGGAACTGACGTCAGTGGGAGTAAAGGCCGTAAAACCTACTGCGGGGTACTACATATTCCCTGACTTTGAGGTCATCAAGGAAAATCTCAGAAGAAGGGGGTATAAAACCTGTGAGGAGATGTGTGCTGTCATGCTGGATGAATGTGGTGTAGCCGTAAGTAAAATTTACATCAGTAAATGTGGTGTAGCTGTAAGTAAAATTTACATCAGTAAATGTGGTGTAGCAGTAAGTATTGTTTACAGCAGTAAATGTGGTGTAGCAGTAAATATTGTTTACAGCAGTAAATGTGGTGTAGCTGTAAGTATTGTTTACATCAGTAAATATGGTGTAGCAGTAAGTAAAATTTACATCAGTAAATGTGGTGTAGCAGTAAGTATTGTTTACAGCAGTAAATGTGGTGTAGCAGTAAATATTGTTTACAGCAGTAAAATAATGTGGTGTAGCTGTAAGTATTGTTTACAGCAGTAAATGTGGTGTAGCAGTTGTTTACAGCAGTAAATGTGGTGTATTGTTTCACAATCCTTTAGTGAGACCATCTTAACACAAATTATCTATGATTACTCCTGTTTGTAGGTAATGGCTGGCGGTCCAGCCTTCCTGAGACCAGTGGATGAGCTGACCACTCGTCTGTGTTACGTTCCGTTTGACGGAGGTAAAGCGCTGACCTACAGTCGTGACTTAGGACTCGAGACAGACTTACCAGAAAACTTTGTCAAAGACTACTGCACTCCAGTATACAATGGTATCCAGGTAAACTAATCTTAAAATGTACAGGCAGTTTAACTTCAGGTGTGTAATATTAAATATATGACCGCAAAGAGTCAGAGATGTAGTATTTTCTACACTTTAATTAAGGGTATTCACATATATTTCAGGCTCTGAAAAAATGGGTATTGGACCAGAAGAAATACTAAAGGCTACTGATGATGGAGAGACTACTTATAATTACAATCCTACAAGTGTTGTGTTGTATTGTGAATATTGAAGACATCCAGAAGTTGGGAGATGAAGATTCAGAGATATATCTTCATATATCTTTTATCTAGAATGTACATAAACTTAGTTCTTTTTAATGAAGCATTTAATTTATTCTATTTTTCCATGAAACTCTTGTAAATGAAGATTGTACACCTTCATAAAACATTAAACATAGGTAATCAAAGATTACGAAGCTCACCTCGACGAATGTTATCAGTTTAAGTAATGCAAATCCTACATCATATTTTAATAATATTAAGTATTCATCCCAACAACAATATTTTTGCAAGTTGTGCTTAACCCTCTACATGGCATATATACATTTCTATGCGTGTAGTGTGAAAAACATGTATTGTGCAAACAAATATTCATAACTGTTAAAACTGCAGATATCAAAAAAATTCATTCGGATTGATCTGTTCCCAAAACTTTAACCTGGTCTCTTGTATGGAAAATATAGGTCAGATCCAGCATCCCAAGCAAGCCTGGTAGTGTCCATCCTAAGATACATCATCCATGCAAGTTTGGTTTAGCTAGGGCTTACAGTTACTTGGGAATGAAAAATGTAGGTCAGATCCAGCATCCGAAGCAAGTCTGGTAGTGTCCATCCTTAGATACATCATCCATGCAAGTTTACTTCAGGTAGGGCTTATAGTTACTTGTGAATGAAAATGTAGGTCAGATCCAGCATCCGAAGCAAGTCTGGTAGTGTCCATCCCTAGATACATCATCTATGCAAGTTTGCTTCAGGTAGGGCTTATAGTTACTTGTGAATGAAAATGTAGGTCAGATCCAGCATCCGAAGCAAGTCTGGTAGTGTCCATCCCTAGATACATCATCTATGCAAGTTTGGTCCAAATAGGGCTCATAGTTAGTTGGGAATGAAAATGTAGGTCAGATCCAGCATCCGAAGCAAGTCTGGTAGTGTCCATCCCTAGATACATCATCTATGCAAGTTTGGTCCAAATAGGGCTCATAGTTACTTGGAAATGAAAATGTAGGTCAGATCCAGCATCCGAAGCAAGTCTGGTAGTGTCCATCCCTAGAGGCATCATCCAAGCAAGTTTGGTTCAGGTAGGGCTTATAGTTACTTGGGAATGAAAATGTAGGTCAGATCCAGCATCCGAAGCAAGTCTGGTAGTGTCCATCCCTAGATACATCATCTATGCAAGTTTTGGTCCAAATAGGGCTTATAGTTACTTGGGAATGAAAATGTAGGTCAGATCCAGCATCCGAAGCAAGTCTGGTAGTGTCCATCCCTAGATGCATCATCCAAGCAAGTTTGGTTCAGGTAGGGCTTATAGTTACTTGGGAATGAAAATGTAGGTCAGATCCAGTATCCGAAGCAAGTCTGGTAGTGTCCATCCCTAGATACATCATCCATGCAAGTTTGGTCCAAATAGAGCTCATAGTTACTTGGGAATGAAAATGTAGGTCAGATCCAGCATCTGAAACTAGTCGGGTAGTGTACATCCCTAGATACATCATCCATGCAAGTTTGCTTCAGGTAGGGCTTATAGTTACTTGGGAATGAAAATGTAGGTCAGATCCAGCATCGGAAGCAAGTCTGGTAGTGTCCATCCCTAGATGCATCATCCATGCAAGTTTGGTCCAAATAGGGCTTATAGTTCCTGTGGAATGGACCTGCTCCAAAAACTTTAACCTGGTCACTCATCTAGACAATGTAGGTCAGATCCAGCATCCGAAGCAAGTCTGGTAGTGTGCATCCCTAGATGCATCATCCATGCAAGTTTGGTTCAGGTAGGGCTTATAGTTCCTTGGGAATAGACCTGCTCCAAAAACTTTAACCTGGTCACTCATCTGGAAAATGTAGGTCAGATCCAGCATCCGAAGCAAGTCTGGTAGTGTACATTCCTAGATGCATCATCCATGCAAGTTTGGTCTGGGTAGGGCTTATAATTCCTTGGGAATGGACCTGCTCCAAAAACTTTAACCTGCTCCAAAAACTTTAACCTGGTCACTCATCTAGAAAATGTAGGTCAGATCCAGCATCCCAAGCAAGTCTGGTAGTGTACATCCCTAGATGCATCATCCATGCAAGTTTGGTTCAGATAGGGCTTATAGTTACTTGGGAATGGACATGCTCCTAAAACTTTAACCTGGGACGCCGACGCCAACGCCGGGGGTATAGCATAAGCTCATCTCGACTTCGTCGAGGTGAGCTAAAAATCATATAGTTGAACTTTGGTGTCTCAAACATCGATATCTCGAATACTATGGATATATCGAAGTGATTTAGAAGTCCCAACCACTTATTCTTTCAGTATTTTACCATCAAGATCTCAAATAATCAGATATCTCAAAGTTTTTCCTCAATCCCATCAAGTTCGAGATAACAAAATTTGACTGTAAAAAGAGAAAAAAAAAACCTGAATGCTTTTAAGTTTATTTTCATCTTACATCCACTCTTCCTCTGCCACATACAAGGAAAATAATATTAAATGAATTAAATAAATAGGATACTGGTGTGAGCATGAACATCACTGACATTAAAGCACTAACCCTTTTCCAAAAGGTAAGTCAAACATAATAATAGTAATAGAACATCGATAGTCATTTATTTCACCAAAAATATCACAAAAACACATAACCAATAGATAAAAAATTTCAAATGTAATGATATCAGACATTACTATTGGAAACTACAATATGTAAGAAATTTGATTTTGCTGGAAATTACTACATGTACAATTTAAATCAATTTATGTCCTTTTGTTTCTTTTTTCACTTCATTTATGGTTCAATCATAGTTTTGGAGACAAGAATGAAAATGTAAACATACTACCGGGTATACTTGTATGTTAACGTCTCCTATATGTAACCCAAATGTAATAGGTTATAAATAGATTCATGACATAAGACTAGTAAGTGTAATATCAAAAATATTCTGAGACACGTGTACTTATGTACCCAGAACTTAGCTGCTACACTTTTTTTCAATTTCTAAATTTATGTTACTTGTACATATACATGTATATATTGCAACATTCATTAAATGTCAAACAAGAAGGAAAAATTAGATGAAAAATATAAATGTATTCAACTCTTAAATGCTGTGAGAGGGAGAGAGAGAGAGAAACAGACATCCATACATTTTTGGAACAAATGAATGTACATGTAGTAAATATTTTTTTTTACTTATCTGTTTATCAATAAAACAAAATGAAAACTGGAATCATATAAAGAGAGTAAGAAATGAAATGTATAATTCACATCAGCAGAACAGGTTGACCTGCCAAAGAACACTTTTACACATTGAGGTGAAGTATTCATTATCACATATGACTTATGTCTAGCATGAAAATACAGTATAACCACACATTTTTCATCTTAAAGTACTGTTTACATGAATGGGGAGATGAGATATTCTGATGGCTGAGCAGGGATAAACAAAATGGAACTTAACTCATATTTTGCAGCAGAAATGAAAAACTTATTTGTAGAATCTGCATTCGCAGCAAAGTCAGCTTTTAAATAAAATAAGATTCATAGCCTTGATGTAAACATTTCACTAAATGGAAAATTATTCTTCACCATGCAAGTCAAATGAACTGGAAAAAAATAATCCCTTATAAACTGATGAGAAATGTAAGGAAAGTTTTTAATGAAAGAATGTCCAGTCATTTGTAAGTCCAGACGAGCACCATCCATTGCCAAGACACAGTTAACAGACAATACTGGGCAGGTTAAGAGGTGGCTAGTCGGTCTATAACTTTCCTATACATTTCCACATTTTCCTGAAATGTTGTCTCTAAATACTGGTGTCTCTGCTCTTCGGTGATGGAGCTTAATGTGGCTGTAAACTCATCTGGACGTAAGACGTTCTTCAGCTTATCAAAATCACGACCATTTTTCTGGAGTAAAAAAGTATAAATCTACAATAATAACTTGTCTCACTTTCAAAATTAATACAAAATATGATCAGAAAAAAATATTTCTAATATTAAGTTTTATGTAGTGGATATGATCTTAAATGGTAAGGGCACCTTTCTGTAAATGACCACACCCCCTCCCCAGGATTTGCCTTTTATTTGACAAGAGGACATACAGTAAAATTTGTCTAATCCGTACTCTGAGTACTCCGGATTTTTGTCCATTCCGTCTATAAATTTTAGTCCCATGCACTTCTTTAACAAATTCATTAGATAAAATTCTGTGTAGTCCGGATACTGTCTATTCTGTATTCCGAACGGCCATACTGGTCCCAACTGCTCATAATTAACGGTAATTATTTCCCCTAATCCGGCCACACCTGAGTTACTTCAAAGCAATTAACACCTTTCGTGGTGGAAGTGCTAATCTGTGTTTACATAAGCATTAGTGCCATGAGACGAACTCGGTGAAATGCGGCGGTGACACAGCCCGCTTGAAAAAAAAATATTATATTATTAAATTACAATTTAAAAAAAAATTAATCTTGTTTCTACTCATTTTACCACATTATAACATAAATACAAAATTTTATAAGTACGTGATTTACGAATCAAAATATAAATCGGGATCGAAAATCGAACGCATTTCAAAATGGCGCCATAACAGTGTGGGAAGACGTATTTTTTTTAATTTTTTTTTTTTACATAAAAATTAAAAGTTGAATCCAATAATTATCACATCGTTAATAATTGCATTACTGGTTATACATTGAATGAGCTCTTTGACAAGCGAAACCCGGTCCGCTTGATATATAGTAGGCCTATAATACGCGTGCCTCAGCTGTAGATTTTGATTTAGGTAACATATTTCACTCCGACTTTCAAACTTCGTGAACAAACAAAAAAATACAGTAAGTCATACAAGACTATTTTATAATTTCTAGACTCCAAAATATTGATTGATTTTATCATTTAATTATATTTTATATTATGTATATGATGTACTTGTAAATAAACAACGAAATTTAAAAATTAATATTTTCCTGCATTTTTCCTGCACTCCGGATTCTGTCTAAACCGGCCAAATTTTATGGAACCGGCGGTAGCCGGTTTAGACAAATTATACTGTACCTGGAATGGTGCATTTAGCCTCCTTTTCATGTCGAGTCTGTATGCTTTGTACTGTTCTTTGTTACTTGTATCTGTAGCCTTCAACCTCAGAATCTCATACACTCTCCTCGTTTGTCTCTACAAATCACACGACATACTTAATACATTCTGAACGAGAGGAGGCTGATTTTTCCATATACACTCACCAAAACTCTACCTTTTCATGCAAGAATAGAATGACTTCCTGACAAAGCTAAATTTTTTAAATGTATTTTTTTCATTACCAAATGATTTAGATTTTAAGTTTAAATTTAAATGTTAAAGTACACATATGATTATAATTTAAATTCTCATTTAATAATCAGAAAAAAAGTGATGCACTGAAAAATGGGATAAAATCTGAACAAAACAAAAACCTTGTTGAGCTTGAATTTTTCTCTGGCTTCCCTCTGCATTTCCTCAGAGAAGCCTTTCAAGAGTTTCTCAGGTTGGAAAGACGCAAGGCTTTGGCAGTTCTTAACATCCACAAAGTCTCTGACTCTCTGGAAATTTTCTGAGGGATCTTCAACTGTGTTATGAAAACGAATTAATGGGTAAAAATATTACAGTTAAATTACATTGAAGATTTAAAACCTGCTTACTGTCATTCAAAAACAAACATAGTCTAAACACATGACTTTAAAAGGAGTTTTTCTATTGTTTATCTATCTATTCTTTTCTAATGAATATGAAAAGTAACTTCACAACATTTTGTAAAAATTTTGTACACTGTATGACTTTATTCCTACTGTATCGTTACCTGTGATATCTAACACCTCCTTCTTCCTGTACACATCATTATAGAAGGTCTGTAACAGCTCGGCACACAAACCCATCCTCTGGAAGGGCGGCAGGATTAGCACTTGGCTGAAATTATGTTATAAATACATTATACAGATGTATCATTTCTATCAAAGCCATTGTTATGATTGATAATGACAAATTTCATAGGCATCTTGAGTTTCAAATCACAACCTATCTATTTAACAGCATATAAAAAGCCTTTTACAATTTTTTTTTTCAAAAGGAAACAAAATTAATTAGCTTCATGTTATTTATTGAATTATAATAGTGCAATGTTTTACCTGACTCTTGGACGTAACTTCTCTGGGTAAGCATAGTAATTATATACAGTCATGTAACCTGCTATAGCATACATTGGATTTCCATTACACATGTACTTTTCAAACCTAAAAGTAGAACATTCTGCAAATGAAAAATGCTTTAAGAAAACCAGAATATTTAAAAATATAATGTTCATTTGTGTGAAGAGGGCATTATTTTGAAACTAAGCTTCATCATAATAAATATAGTAACTAATGAGGTCAAGGTCACAGGGTCTGACAGTCAAGGGCAAAGATTACACTAAAGTTGAATAATTCACCAGTGTGTATCAGTGTGTGAATTTTGGTTCATATGTCTAGAACAGACTCTTTGAAACTGAGCCACATGTAAATGACAAGTGTGATGGCTGCAGGGCAAAAAGAAGGATGAAGGATAGAAAAACACTGCATGGAGGGGGCATAAAAATGGGAACAATTTTAATAGCCATACATGGGAGGGCTGAAAAGGGTTGACAATATGTCTACCAAGAGATTCTGGAGACCAAAAACATTAATTAAACTTAAGGATAACATACAGTAAGAAGAAGCGCCATCTCTCGTCATCCGCATCAATGAAGGAAGCAGCATCAATGAAGAACAAAATAAAGGTCTGGAGTCTCTCGTGGTACTCTCTGAAGCCTGACGTCTCTATCCCCGTCCTGTAGATCTCAAACTGTCTGTCCTTCCCATCTGTAAAATCAAAACAAAGGTAATCAGAGATTACAGAGCTCAACTCAACGAATGTTGTCTTTAAGTATTAAGGCAAAGTCACACAATTACCTAATAAAGAGTGTCCATCCAAAAATGCAAAATTTATGCAATTTTGATCTGATACTTTGGAATAGACCTATATAAAGACTTCAAACTAGTTTTCATCACGAAAATGTGATTAAAATCCAGCATCTGAAGCAAGCTTGAGAGTTTTCATCGCTTGATGTATCATTTGGGCAAGTTTGGTTTATATAAAACCTTATAGTTTCTTGGTAATAGACCTGCACCCATTACTTTTACTTGGTCCATTATCTGGAAAATGTATGTCGAATTCAGCATCTAGAGCAAGTCCATTAGTTTGCATCCTAAGATGTATCATCCATGCGAGTTTGCACAACATTGGGCTAATAGTTACTTAGAATGAAACCTGCATAAAAATTTAACCTCTTCACTCATCCAGGAAAAATGTAGGTCAAATTCAGCATCCGAAGCAAGCCTGGTAGTGTACATCCTTAGATGTATCATCCATGCAAGTTTGTTCAACATAGGGCATATAGTTACTTGGAAATGAGACCTGCACCAAAAACATTGACCTGTTCATTCAACAGGAAAATGTAGGTCAGATTCAGCATCCGAAGCAAGCCTGGTAATATGCATCCTTAGATGTACCATCCATGCAAGATTGGTCAACATAGGGCTTATAGTTCCTTGGAAATGAGACCTACACCAAAAACTGCACCAAAAATGTTAACCTGCTCCAAAAACATTAACCTGGTCATTCCTTTGCTGAAATTGCAGTATCTGAAACTTTGACTGGTACAATGAAACACACTAGAAGCATCTCTCATGCATGTCTAATCAATATAGGGCATATAGCAGTACTTAAAAAGAAAACTGCTCCAAAAAACTTAACCTGAGATGCCGATGCCGAGGGTATTACATAAACTCCCCAAACTTCGTTGAGGTGAGCTAAAAACTGATAAGACTGCAGTTCTACAGTCTGTAGTCTCTGATGAGTTGATAGCTCTACTGGTCTTACTTCAAAGAATGAAAATGGGAAAAATGTACCTGGACTTTCAGCACTTTTTACACAACTTTTACTTTACAGAAATGCTTGTATATATCCTGCTGTTTTCTACATTTTTACTTAGTATGACTGAAATTATACCAAAACTTTAGGAGTATCATTTTTACAAATTTTCACGGAAAATGTATTCTTTTTTTTGGTAGCCATTGTATCCTCATTTCTCAAAATCTTCAAGGACACAAGCTTTTTCATGTCATCTACTTGTGGTCCAAGTTCTATTACAATCAGACCAAAAATGTAGGAGTAGTAACATTTTGAAATAATTTCAGTTTAGGTAACCATGGCAACCTTTATTAAATTACTTACTGCAACTTGATTTTTATTGCCAGTCATTTAATCAGTCTTTATATATAAATTTTTTTAGAAAGAGTAGAATAACTTCATTACCTCTGTGTACAGTGAAAGAGTGCACAAGTTTTCCAAATGGTTTGAAGTCAGCATCCTTCGGTATTGAGTTGAGGAATGCATCTCTACTGGTTAGGAAACCAGGGGGCACCACCTCTCGTAACTGACCAATGACATCATCAGCCTAAATATAAGCCAAAATGGATACTGCATTATAATTTCTGCCAAACTCACAAATATAAACATAGTAAAGATACCAATACATTTTTAAATACTTTAAATTTTCATATATGTATCTGTTTAATTTCTAGAAAAAAAAAGGCTAAACGAAAAGTTTCATTTAAATCTATTCCACATTTTTAATAAAGTGCCGCGCCACGACATGATACGCCCGTCAAAAAATTACCAATTTTCTTGAACAGTTTAGGTGCAAAAAAATCACATCAACCTTGATTTTAAGATTTCAATGATTTTTCCATTCCTTAAAATATTTATCCATCCCCTGTGATGTAGGCATCAATTATAATAAATATTACATCACTGATAGATTTCTGTGCTGGTTGTGTTAGACCAAATGCCCATCATCAAATTAGTCTTAACAACTTAATCTATACCAAATTAATTTTGAAAAAAAAGGCTGGCCATCAAATGACATATGTTATAAACTGACCAGCTGTTCTTCCGTCTAATCCCCAAAGGGCTGCTTAATCAGAGCGACTGAGACAGCTAGCCTTCCTACATTGAACTCATTAATTAATCTTTAACTGGATGCTTTTCTACTCATTACTACCAAGAGATGAATGGGTCTGCACTATCTACTATAATTTTTTTTTAAAAACATATAAAATACTCTCAGATTTTTTTTTTTTTTGGTTGAGATTTAATGTCCGACAGGTTCTAGTATGTAATTCATATGGACATGCTGATTCAACCCCACCCCATAAAATTAGTTTTTAAATTAATAATATTACATAATATCAGATTAGTCTATTAGGCAATATCAAATTAGTTTTAATTACTTTTCATCAAATTCATTTCAAAACTTAAGCTAGTCAACAAGAGCTATTTTTAATCACACAGGCTTACCCATTTGCCCAATTCTCAAGGGATATAGATAACGCCAATTAGCTCCTCGCACTCAAAACCCATTAATTTCTCTCTAATTTGACGCAATTTTCTGTTATCAAAATTCTTCTTGACCAGTGCTTGATAATTACACTCATGGGAGACATGGGATTTCTCTAACATACATTATATTTGTTTTAGATTGCTGTCAAGTATATGCTTAAAAAAAATAAGTATTTTCTTGATTTAACACTTTTTTAATAAGAACAGTGCAATACTCTTACATTATTTGGGATGTGTAAATGAATAGTAAAAAGACACATTTTTTTTTTTAAAATTCACTTAAATTAAAGGTCACAGTGACCTTGAAATAGGTCGCGACACACCTTCTACCTAAGATGCATAAACTGGCCAAGTTTGATGATTGTAGGTCTTATGGTTTTCTAGTTATGGGCCAGAAAGGATTTTTCCATATTTGGCTATAACTTCTTAATTAAAGGTCAGAGCGACCTACTTTTTGTGCGCGACACACCTTCTACCCAAGATGCATCAGATGACAAAGTTTGATAATCCTAGGCCTAGTGGTATTAAAGTTATGAGCCGGAAACGAAAAAGCTAACAGACAGACGGACGGACAGGAAGCCTATAACATAATACGTCCCGTCTTAAGACGGGCGTATAAAAACAGAGTTATGCATCTGTATGCATCAAGTTGTTTTAAACAAATCTTCGCTGCAGAAATGGGTTGGTGAAATTTACAAATTCTGATCCAATCAGTTCATTGTACTCTTGTCAATGATGACTTAATAATCTTTGTCCTAATTATTTTGTTCTTTTGGATATTCTCTTCACTGAATTCCACAAGGATTGAGGAATATATAATTCCCTTCTACTCAAAATGTGCAAAGTTGAACTTAAAATCTTTAATATATTTAGACGAGAAACAAAAGTAGACAAATTGAGATCAGGTTAGACGACTCTAATTCTGAATTAAATTGGAAATGAATACCTTTAGTCCTTCGTGTAATTCTGGTGAAACTTTGGTGATGTATTGTAGATTTATGAATGTTGTCAGTTTAGCAGCAGTATAGTACATCTCTACCACCAAATCCTTGTATCCAAAAATACTCTCACTGTTAAAAATATGTAAAGAAAAGGTAAAAAAAAATTACATACAGTACATTTACATGTACATGGTTAGTCCATGCTAAGCCATGTACTAGAAATGCAATGCAGTGTATAATCTATCCAAAATGGTGACTTTCTATGAAGAATCCATTATTAATGCGAATCACCACAAATTATGATTCAAGACATAGGAAGAAGCAAACATACAGTGATCACTAAAATATCCATTGGAAACTCATCCTAAAAATTCTGCTTCATACATGTAACCTTCAAAATACATTAATTCATAATGGTCCTAGCAAGTTAAAGGTAAATAATTGCTTACTTTTCTCCAAAGACCTGATGTGTCATTTCCGGTAGGAATGTTGATGTATCGTCATCCAGGTCTTCTTCCTTTCTAACTACAAACATAACGACGAAAATTCAATTAATTTTCTCAACAATTACTTCTCACTTCAAATTTACCTGCCATGCTTACATTCGGAACACTCTGAATTATTCGTACGTAAGTAAATGCACAGAGTTTGAATTATCACCCATGTTCATTTTGCTACATAGTCAATACATGGAACAAATTCTATCGATATAAAACAGGGTCCATAGGACAATATCATTTTAACGATAGAACGTTTCTATCTTCGTTTATACTTTTATACTTACCAAGTTTGAAATGTATGGCTTCATTTGCGGAACATTTGTAGACATCAAATTTATTTTTTGATAAACCTGAAGTAAAAAGATGGAGATATCATAATCTGTTTTGAACATCTCTAAGTTTTATTTCTTTCACTTTTAATTAATTAAGAAATTAAATATCATTTTTAGAGTTTCATTGGGGTGCGACATGAAGTCAGTCACGTTATCAAATTCTAGTAGATTTGATCATGTACCGACTTCATGTCATTCCCAATGAAACTCTAAAAATTATATTTTATTTCTTATATTTATATTTTATGTTTTTTGTCCTGTTACATAGAAATATAGGCATTATTTAGACTTTGCTTTGGAAATGCAATATAACGTATCTACGACGTTATTTGACGTCATAATTGGAACTTTCCAAATGGCTCATGCAGTTTGCTTTCCATACTCAAGAAAATCTGATCATGTGACCAACTGCATGTCACTGAAAATTGAATTTCCATTTTATTAGCATTGTTATGAACAGGTTGGGCACAACCTACCAAATGGTCCTTTATCCCCCATTTGGTAGACAATCTACCATATCAGTGATGAAATTTACTAACTAAATGGGGGACTTTTTTATTCTATTACAATTTTTATCAAAATAAAACAAAAGCTCATTTATTTAGGTATTGGGGGATTTTAGTGAACATATTCCTAGCACAATTAACATAAATTGATCGAATTTCTATGTGCAATTTCTCCGCAACTTCGTAAAAACAATACCCATAGTTGTCTGTAACAGCTGAACTTCTTGATCAATTGATCATGTTGATCAAAAAAAATCTTTGTTGTGTCTTGTTGGATAAAAATTCAATTTGATCTAGTGATTTAACTCTTGATGAGTTAATTTTCAATCTCTTTTTGGATCTTTGTCAATGTTTATCTCCGTAAAATCCTGTTAAACACGAGCTCCTCATGCCTTACTGGTATGGTGAGCACTTCCCGCTATTAAGTTAAAGTTTTACATAGTTGAATGTAACATTTGTGGTCATTTTTCTTTTAGGATGAAGTTGCAGATTCCATGCAATCTTTTGGGGTTTAATAAACATATTACTGGTGAATTTAATAAATTTGAAAAATAATATTCAATAAAAGATGTACAAAATGACTTTTGCCATTATTCTTGCTTTTGTCCCATGTACATCGTTTTAAAACAATAATTATATCATACTCCAACTGCATTTACTATTTTTATGAAGAACAAAGCCATTGTTTTCAAAATAAAACAAAATAAAGGCAAAAACTTATCATTCTTCTGAATTCCTAGTTGAAAATTAACACAAATGTGCCACTGTAGTTAAATCCGACTTTACATCAGATTTTAAAAAGATCACCGTTTTGATTGGTTTGCACTAATTGATTGGTTGCCCGGATAATCAAAATAGAAAGTAAAGGACATGATTGACAGGTGCAGCATCGTTGGAGAAGGAGAGAATTTTCTCTTAAAGTAAAACATAGGTAATCAGAGATTACAGAGCTCACCTCAACGAATGTTGTCTTTAAGTAAGGCAAAGTCACACAATTAACCAACAAAAAGTATACATTCCAAAAATGAAAATATTTTTAAAAGCAATTTTGATCTGATACTTTGAAATAGACCTACATAAAAAATTTAAACTACTTCTTCTTCATGAAAATGTAATGAAAATCCAGCATCTGAAGCAAATTTGAGAGTTTTCATCTCTTGATGCAGCATTTGTGAAAGTTTGGTTTATACAATGTTATATAAGCCTTATAGTTTTTGGTAACAGACCTGCAACCATAACTTTTACCTTGTCTATTATCTGAAAAATGTATGTCAAATTCAGCATCCGAAGCAAGTCCATTAGTGTGCATCCTTAGATGTATCATCCATGCAAGTTTGCTCATTATAGGGCTCATAGTTTATTGGAAATGAAACATGCATTAAAACTAACATTTTCACTCATCCACAAAAAGTAGGTCAGATTCAGCTTCCGAAGCAAGCCTGGAAGTATGCATCCTTAGATGTATCATCTATGCAAGACTGGTCATTAAAGAACTCATAGTTCCTTGGAAATGAAACCTGCACCAAAAACTTTTAACTATTCACTCAACCGGAAAATGTAGGTCAGATTCAGCATCCGAAGCAAGCCTGGTAGTGTGCATCCTTAGACGTATCATCCATGCAAGTTTGGTCAACATAGGGCTTAAAGTTACTTGCAAATGAAACCTGCACCAAAAACATTAACCTGTTCGCTCAACTGGAAAATGTAGGTCAGATTCAGCATCCGAAGCAAGCCCGGTAGTATGCATCCTTAGATGTATCATCCATGCAAGTTTGGTCAACATAGGGCTTATAGTTACTTGGAAATGAAACCTGCACCAAAAACTTTAACCTGTTCACTCAACTGGAAAATGTAGGTCAGATTCAGCATCCGAAGCAAGCCCAGTAGTATGCATCCTTAGATATATCATCCATGCAAGTTTGGTCAACATAGGGCTTATAGTTACTTGGAAATGAAACCTGCACCAAAAACTTTAACCTGTTCACTCAACCGGAAAGTGTAGGTCAGATTCAGCATCCGAAGCAAGCCCGGTAGTATGCATCCTTAGATGTATCATCCATGCAAGTTTGGTCAACATAGGGCTTATAGTTACTTGGAAATGAAACCTACACCAAAAACTTTAACCTGTTCACTCAACTGGAAAATGTAGGTCAGATTCAGCATCCGAAGCAAGCCCGGTAGTATGCATCCTTAGATGTATCATCCATGCAAGTTTGGTCAACATAGGGCTTATAGTTACTTGGAAATGAAACCTGCACCAAAAACTTTAACCTGTTCACTCAACCGGAAATTGTAGGTCAGATTCAGCATCCGAAGCAATCCCGGTAGTATGCATCCTTAGATGTATCATCCATGCAAGTTTGGTCAACATAGGGCTTATAGTTACTTGGAAATGAAACCTGCACCAAAAACTTTAACCTGTTCACTCAACCGGAAAATGTAGGTCAGATTCAGCATCCGAAGCAAGCCCAGTAGTATGCATCCTTAGATGTATCATCCATGCAAGTTTGGTCAACATAGGGCTTATAGTTACTTGGAAATGAAACCTGCACCAAAAACTTTAACCTGTTCACTCAACCGGAAAATGTAGGTCAGATTCAGCATCCGAAGCAAGCCCAGTAGTATGCATCCTTAGATGTATCATCCATGCAAGTTTGGTCAACATAGGGCTTATAGTTACTTGGAAATGAAACCTACACCAAAAACTTTAACCTGTTCACTCAACCGGAAAATGTAGGTCAGATTCAGCATCCGAAGCAAGCCCGGTAGTATGCATCCTTAGATGTATCATCCATGCAAGTTTGGTCAACATAGGGCTTATAGTTACTTGGAAATGAAACCTGCACCAAAAACTTTAACCTGTTCACTCAACCGGAAAATGTAGGTCAGATTCAGCATCCGAAGCAATCCCGGTAGTATGCATCCTTAGATGTATCATCCATGCAAGTTTGGTCAACATAGGCCTGATAGTTACTTGGAAATGAAACCCACACCAAAAACTGCACCAAAAATGTTAACCTGCTCCAAAAACATTAACCTGGTAATTCCTTTGCTGAAATTGCAGCATCTGAAACTTTGTCTGGTACAATAAAACACACTAAAACCATTTTCCATGCATGTCTAATCAGTATAGGACACAGAAGTAATTAAAAAGAAAACTGCTCCAAAAAACTTAACCTTAACCTGGGACGCCGACACCGACGCTGACGCCGAGGGTATCACATAAGCTTCCCCAACTTCGTTGAGGTGAGCTAAAAACGGAGAAACATTGCATTTGTTTACATAAGCTACATTTTTGTCAAATTTTTTAACGACTCTGCTCAAAAAATTGCACAAAGATTTCCTGATTTTTTTCACCTAGAAAACCGATAAATATCTATATTTCATTCTACATGGTTTAAAATTATGCGCAATTCCATTCCTAGTTAGAATGATCTACAGACCCTAAACCGTGCTACTACACCTCAGAAACGAACCGTACCGTTCCGTGCAGAAAGCGTACCGTACGGTTTATTTCTCGCTACGGCGCCTGTGAAAGGAGGACGGAGGTTGTGTGACAGAGTGTGAGACGATTCCTTATTTGCTATAAATTAAATCAACCGATTGTGTTTATGGTCAAAGGTACAGTACAGGCCACGAGTTTTTCCCACAAAAGACGTACGGGGCACAGTGGACCTCGAACAATGTCGGCGTCTTTGAAGTCTTTCATTTTCATACTATAAGTTTTAGCAAATTAAATCAATTTCCTTTTGAAATATCAGCTGTATTTAAATATTCGTAATTTAACAATACAGATATTAAACTAATATTATAAGATGTCCCAAAATTCAATTTAATTGTGCTCGTGCCTGGGAAAAAAACCGCCTTAAATGTGCACATGTACATTAATTCATGTTTCATAATCCTATAATTGTATTTGACATGAAAAAAGTTCAATAGACTATAATACCACTAAGATAGAACACGCTTTCATGAATTAATTCCCTGGTTGTCTCTACTTTTGATTTTAATTCTGCTCATTTAAATTATTAATTTAAATCTTATCGGATACAAGATCGTTTTTGTTGTAAGTATGCATTCATATGTAGTACATATCAGATGCGTGATTTTACTAATGAATTATTTTGTAAGAATTTTAAAACATATATAAACTGTCAAATTTAAAAAAGATACGTATTACTATTAGACTCTCACATTAATTCTGTTAAGATTCTTACTATAGGCGAATCATTGGTGCAGTTATACTTTCACTGAAAATCTTTAATCGTGTAAAATATGGATTAAAATATTACATGCGGTCATGAAGAATTCTACTGAACAGACAGAGATAATAATCTTAATAATAAAACTGTGACCAACTTTCACGCTGCATACAAAAATCGCCAGCTGAATTTCTTGCAAATAAAATGTGCAAACTGCAGTATAAATATTACTTCATTCTGAAAAACATCTTATGAAAAATGAAAAAAAAAACAGCTTGCGAAAAAAAGAAGATATTATAAGGTTTGTTACACTGTACCCCCATCCCCTTTCTATAAAGCAATACGAATTAGCTGGTTAAAAGTTCTTTAAAAGTCTGCAAAATGGTACGTTGTTGTAAATAAAACCAGAAGTCTCTGTCGAGACTGAAGCTCTACTGGTTTGT
Organism: Saccostrea cuccullata; assembly: GCF_032062105.1. NCBI lineage: Eukaryota > Metazoa > Mollusca > Bivalvia > Ostreida > Ostreidae > Saccostrea > Saccostrea cuccullata. Next base: position 10,132 of record NW_026929443.1, on the reverse strand, counting down.
ACTTATAGCAAAGGAAGAGAAAAGTACTTAAGCAGTTGGAAATTGAAACTTTTCAACAGCAATAATTAGAATAATGATCCTTGATTAAGTCTCTTTATGTTCTTAGTGTAGTCTACTTGCATGCCACATTATATTATAATCAGACTAATACTGTATTTGGAGTAGCATTTTGAGAGTATTTAACAGAAATTTCTATTTTTAGTAACCATGGCAACATCATTCATTGAAGTGAAAAACTGATACACAGAATTATGTACCTTAGTGTAGTCTACTTGTGTGCCAAGTTATAAATTTGAAATCAGACCAGAACTGTAGGAGGAGTAGCATTTTGAAAAAAAATCACAGAAATTTCTATTTTTAGTAACCATGGCAACACCATTCATTGAAGTGAAAAACTGATAAAAAGAATTATGTACCTTAGTGTAGTCTACTTGTGTGCCAAGTTATATTGAAATCAGACCAAAACTGTAGGAGGAGTAGCATTTTGAAAGAATTTCACAGAAATTTCTATTTTTAGTAACCACAGCAACACCGTTCATCAAAATCAATAAAGTGCCACGCCACAGCATGATACGCCCGTCAAATATTGTTCAATAATCATAAATTGGTTAGGATGCAAGAAAATCAGGTAGCCATGATTAACAGATTGACACAGATTTCAATTATCTATTTTCCATTTCTTATTATACATCTCTAAAGCCCTATTTACACGATCTGATTTGTAAGATGTGACTTGCCACATCTTACAAATCATACCGTGTAAATAGGAAAATCATAAGACAGATATGAAGTCAGATGGAGTCAGATGGAATAGAAACATGCTCTATTCCGTCTGGCAAGTCAGATGGTTTTAACCAATTATTGACAAGGTCAGAGAGGTTGATCTATATAAAGAAGAACTAACATGTGAATTTTTCCCGCACTTCTTCTCCAAAGATAATTCAATATCAATTAATCTTATTTATTGCAATTAAAATGTGAGGGAAATCCTGAGAGGACATTTTCTATTGGCTGGGCAGAAGAGAGAACTGAAATTAACTACAGAACAAACTGTAAGATTAGTAGAACTATATCAAGAAGAAGTAGATTTATTAAAACACAAATGACTATAAAACTATCATCATCTTCCATTGTGAAATGTAAACAAAAAAATTTAGAGGGAAATATTAATGAACTTCATGTCTGACAAATCATACTGTGTAAATGAAACACTGGAGTCAGATGTGAAATCACATCTGAAATCACATCTTACAAGTCAGACTGTGTAAATAGGGCTTAAGAGGCTTACAGTGTAGGGATTGATTATAACAAATAATACTAGTGAGACATGACTGCAATTTGTAGCAAGTATATAAAAATTGAAATTTAATTATTTTTTTTAATTAACACATGTATAATTAGTTTTAATCATATTGTACAATACTAATTTAGTTTTAATCATACACTAAAACATCAATTTGTTTTAATTAATTACACCAATTGAAAGATCTTTATCTGGACTAGCCATCAAGAACTCTTAATTAACACAACAACTATGAGGCCATTTCTTTTTGCCCAACTCCCAAGAGATGAATTAAGATAACTACTGCACCAGATCTAGAGGTGCTCTTGCTCCTGACAATAAACTCATTAATTTCTCTCTAATTTGACATGCAAATTACTGCTATCAAAATTCTTCTTGACCAGTGCTTGATAATTAAGCCCATGGGACAAACTGAATTCCTCTCAAAGCATAAACATTTGTTACAGATTGCTGTAAAGTATATAATAAAAAAATAAGTTTTTACTTAATTTAATGTTTTTTAATAAGGATACAACTTAATTTTTACATTTTTTAGGATTATGAAATTTAAAATTTAAAAGACATAGTTTTTTTTAAAAAATTCATTTTAATTAAAGGTCACAGTGACCTTGAAATAGGCCGCAACACACCTTCTACTTGAGATGTATACTTTTGCTAAGTATGAAAGCTCTAGGTCTAATAGTTTTCTAGTTATGAGCCGGACAGGATTTTTCCATATATTGCTATAGCATCTTTGTTGCAAATATATAAAAATTGAAATTTAATTTTTTTTTTTAAATGAACACATATATAATTAGTTTTAATCATATTATACAATACTAATTTAGTTTTAATCATACACTAAAACATCAATTTGTTTTAATTTCATTACACCTATATTGAAAGATCTTTATCTTGACTAGCCATCAAGAACTCTTAATTAGCACAAGCAACTATGAGGCCATTTCGTTTTGCACAACTCCCAAGAGATGAATTAAGATAACTACTGCACCAGATCTAGAGGTGCTCTTAGCTCCTGACAATAAACTCATTAATTTCTCTCTAATTTGACATGCAAATTTCTGCTATCAAAATTCTTCTTGACCAGTGCTTGATAATTAAGCCCATGGGGCAAACTGAATTCCTCTCAAAGCACAAACATTTGTTACAGATTGCTGTAAAGTATATAAAGAAAAAACAAGTTTTTACTTAATTTAACATTTTTTAATAAGCATACAACTATATTTTTACATTTTTTAGGACTATGAAATTTAGAATTTAAAAGACTTAGTATTTAAAAAAAATTCACTATAATTAAAGGTCACAGTGACCTTGAAATAGGCCGCGACACACCTTCTACTTTAGATGTATACTTTTGCCAAGTTTGAAAGCTCTACGTCTAATAGTTTTCTAGTTATGAGCCGGACAGGATTTTTCCATATTTGGCTATAGCATCTTTATTAAAGGTCAGAGCGACCTACTTTTTGTGCGCGACACACCGTCTACCCAAGAAGTATGAGTTGACAAAGTTTGATAATCCTAGGCCTAATAGTATTCAAGTTATGAGCCGGACAGGAATGGACAGACGGACAGACGGACGGACGGACACGAAGCCTATAACATAATTTATCCTGCAACTACCCCTTGCATTGACCTAATAAAGGTAACCTAATAAACCAAAGCTTTATCCCGTCACTGCCCTAATAAAGCCTCGTGCATGTATTCCGACGTTCCAAAAGCATTGTGACGTCATGTATATTGCAATGTTTACGCCATGGCGTCATAGTTTCAACTGCAGAGATGTGCTTAAATCTGTCGGAATTAGCTTGTTTTGGACGTTCAAATGTAAAATTTTGTTGCAGGATAAACAAAATACATGATAACTGTCTTGAAATATAAGCGATATTTGGGCTCGGGTCGAAAACGTAAGAAGGCTCGGCAAGCCTCGCCCTCTATCATGTTTTCTTACCCTCGCCCAAATATCGCTTATATTTCAAGACAGTAACCATGTATTTTATATACGTCCCGTCTTAAGACGGGCGTATAAAAACCGATACACAGAATTATGTATCTTAGTGTAGTCTACTTGTGTGTCAAGTTATATTAAAATCAGACCAAAACTGTAGGAGGAGTAACATTTTGAAAGAATTTCTAAGAAATTTCTATTTTTAGTAACCACGGCAACACCATTCATCGAAATCAAAAACCGATAAACAGAATTATGTATCTTAGTGTAGTCTACTTGTGTGCCAAGTTATATTGAAATCAGACCAGAACTGTAGGAGGAGTAGCATTTTGAAAGAATTTCTAAGAAATTTCTATTTTTAGTAACCACGGCAATATCGTTCATTGAAATCAAAAACCGATATACAGAATTATGTATCTTAGTGTAGTCTACTTGTGTGCCAAGTTATATTGAAATCTGACCAAAACTGTAGGAGGAGTAGCATTTTGAAAGATTGTTTACAGACAGACAGACGGACGGACGACGGACGCATTACTATCGCATAAGCTCTTCTGGTCTCTGACCAGTAGAGCTAAAAAATCATAATCTACAGGAAACATTTTTATTAGTGTCTGAAAAAAAATAATTTACTAAATAAAATGAAATCAAAAAAAAAATATATCAATCCTCTTTCAAGCCATATTATGTTTGATACCCCCCCCCCTCCCTATAGAAGGCGATACTTATGCGAATTTATGTGGCTTTAAATTGTGCTTTCGTAAAAAAAAAAAAATTATAATTCAGGGATACATACTTATTTATTTTTGTCTGAAAAGGGATAATTTACGAAGTAAAGTTCTTTGTAATCAGTGTTGTGGTGAAACCTGGAAGATGAGTTTGCTGGATGTCTGTTGAGTGATTTAATACACTTGATGTGGTCAGAATTAAATAATTCGAAAGGTGTGTTAAACCCCCCCCCCCTGTTTCTCCGGTTGTGACCCAATATTTTTTTAGACAGGTGTGAACTATGAACTGACCAAAAGAATGTTTCAAATCACAGGAGAAATTCTTCCTGTGTAAACAGACTTTCAGGGTCACCTAGCGTCATGCCATTTTGATTGACAGATGATGCACGAGGATTTCATGCATGCAGCATGCATGTACAGAGAACGGATTATTCATTGCACAATAGTTGTAAATTGGTTGATTAAATTGAATCATAGACTGATTAATTGTGACTTTGGCGATGTAAATAAAACGAAAGAATGAGATTAAATACAAATTTGTTTTTTTGTTTTTTTTTTTTTACAGATAATGCACATGTATTAAGGGTTTGCATCTCTCTCTCTCTATCCTCTCTCTCTCTCTAACGACATTGTTTTTACAGACTTTACAAGAATAGAATAACTTAATAAAATAAAGAAAAATGTCTAAAAATAATTACTTAATACACTGAAAGGATTATTGAAAACATAAATACTTGTAAGTGAAAAGAATGTTTTTGTTACGAGAAAGCGCTCGGAAGTTATTGTTTTAATTTCGTGTGTCTGCTGCTGATTTTTGTATTTATTTTGTTTTAATACTGATATTTCTCTTCTGAAGCAAACGTTTAAGTGATAGATCTACAATTTCAAAAAAAAAAACAATTTACATATCTAATTACTTGGAATAAAATGAAGCAGGAATAGTCATATTTATTTTTATAGATCAATCAATTAAAAATAATTTTTATATGAGCAAAGCGTTATATGTATAGAACAAGTATATACCCGGTATATATTAAATCCTTTTAATTATGTTATAACTTTATTTTAAAGTGAAAAAATATTTCATTTAATTTTTTTTCCTTTTTCAAATGAAGGGTCGGCATACGTAAAAATTAAATACGGAAATATTTACGAATTCTATGTATATTAATACATATCTGTACATAATGCCAAAGACATCGGTGGGATGATGTTTTTTCTTCCTTTTCTTATTTTTTTTTTCATTTTTCCTCCATCACCGCTGTAGTGTAAAATGTTTAAATCGAAACCGAGAAATTAATTTGTTAATAGCTGAAATATAACTATACATGCATTACGTACTTCAAAAGTAATTTAAAATGAATAAATTTTTAGCAGCCAATCAAGAATTAAAGCTAACAGGCTCCGCCCACTTTATTTGCATACCGTTTCTCAAAGCGTACCGTTCACAAAACGAACTGTTCCGTGCAAGAAACGAAACGTACCGTCCACAAAGCGTACTGTTCCGTGCACAAAGCGAACCGTTCCGTGCACAAAGCGTACCGTTCCATGCACAAAGCGTACCGTACCGTGCACAAAGCATACCGTACCGTTCTCGAAACGAACTGTTCCTTTCACAAAGCGTACCGGTCCGTGCACAAAGCGTACCGAACCTTACCGTTCAAGTGGTGTAGTAGCACGGTTTAGGGTCTGTAACTGTGTCTCGATACAAGCCCTCACCACAGTTAGAATACGTCCCATATACTTGCAATGTAGCAAATCGGAGCGGATCCGCTCCAAAACGATTTTGAAGAATATAAAAGGATTTGCACTGGAAAAAACTACCAAATTAATCAAAACAAACCTTTCTGAGATTGTTTATGCCTTTTATCCCAGAAAATAATCCATGTGAAGACGAAAATCAAATTAATTTTATCAACGTTTTTCTCTCACTTCAAATCTACCTGCCATGTTTACAATCAGAACTCTCTGGATTGTTCGAAGTAAATGCACTGAGTACGAGTTATCGCCGGCGTTTATTTTGCTACATTGACGAATACATGGAACTAATTCTTTCGTTAAACCGGGTCCGTAGGACAGTATCATTTTAATGATAGATTGTTCTATCTATTCCACTCCACTCCATGGAATTAAACACAACCAATTTTGTCCCCCGTTTGGTCAGTAAAATTTGTTACCGATATGGTAAATTGTCTACCAAACGGGGGATAATGTACCATTTGGTAGGTTGTGCCCAACCTGATGAAAGGAAAGACATCAGCAAATGCTGATAATAAATATTTCACTATTTCTTACATCAGTGACTATGATTGGTACGGCGTTTTTGTACTGGCAGGTACAGCTTTGAAATAGTTACTTTATTATTTAGAATGACAATAGTGAATTTATCCCTCTGGTTTAGGTCCAATATTGATAAAATAGAGGAATTTCGAATTAAATGAAATTAACAAGTATCTTTTTCAACAAAGTTATGAATATAATAACATCATTCATATGCCACAGAATAAGTGAAATGATTATATCTCGATTTTAATAATAGAGTTTTAAATTATTTTCATCGCAGGCACAGTTTCTGTCAAAAAATGAATGAGATTCCAATATTGACTTACCCGCCATTTTTATGAGTTCCGAAAGTATTGCTTTTCGAAACTCCTCTAAGATTTAGGATCGTTGTCATTAAATTGACCTTGACACGTCTGCTGCGATCACGGAATTCGAAAAGAGGATAACCAATCATAAGAATCTGAGGGCATGATCTTTTCTGTAAGCGAGACATGGCGGCTAATGGCAAAGACGTGAGTGGTCGCGAGTTTCATGTTTTGCAGGAATATATGTGCAGATTATTAAATCTACCCGTGAGAGTGAAACGGCAAAGATATCAAATGTAGTTTGATCTGAAATATAAATATTAAATTATCAAACAGCACTACGTTCACTGTAATCTTAATTTATTTTCAGCATCCCTTTGAAATTGTTTCCAAAGTTTGGCCCATCAAAACTGCAAAATGTGAACACAGAAAGGTGAGATGGAAATAATTCTTTTACATTCAAATTGTATATTTTTCGTGTCGATTTATTTTTTTCTTCTAGTTTGCATGTTATTCATATGATGTGTTGAACTTGAAGGGCATGACTTGTTACCTTGAAAGAGTTGTTTCCCGTTGGTAAACAAAACTTGTCTCAGTTCAGTTCAACAAATTTTAAAACTCAATATGAAGAAAAGAATTTAATTTTTAAATTAAATTTTAGGTGGAAGTTTTTAATCGAGCAGATCCAGAGCAACTGAAGGAAATATTTTTGAAAGTAAGGAAGAACTTAAAAAGTTTTACAGTCTATTGTTAAATTATTGTCTTATGCATTCGAATATCAGTTTAATGATAGAATTTGTTCTTCATATATAGTGTAACATTCGCAAATAAGTTTCAAATGCCTAGGTGGTGTGTAAATTTGAAGTGAAAAAAAATCCCATCCTGGTACTGTCATACCTACACAAAATTTACATTTTCTTGATGGCAATTCTTTTACTTTGGCAGTATGCCAGTGTTGTGGAGGATGGAGAACATTATATGACCTATAGAGATCTTATTCAGAAGTACTTAAACTTTCTGGGCGAGAATTGCGATGAGTTCACCCTCAAATTATTTGCTTCCAGCGTAGACACTTCTAGAGATGGGTAGGTATTGACAATTGTACATCTATTGATAATAATAAAAAAGTTTGGTGTATAAAATTCATTCCTTTCATCACTTGCTGTATAAAGAAGTGGTTCTTGTTACTGATAAATATTTGATTAAACTTTATGATCAGTTGTAAAGGATTGAATTTTTAACCACATATTCAAAATGAAAAAAAATCAGATCCTTTTTGCTCCCCTTTGGTTAAAAGATACAAGAGGATCTGATTTAATTAGGATCTGAACACATTAAATGGCTGCATTTGATAGCTAGACACTCAACGACAATATACAGTTTGTGTTATATATCTATAAATTTCTTGATAGGATATTTTGGACTATTTTGCAGGAAGATTTCGTTTACAGAGTTTTCCAGGCTTTTGAGGCTGTACTGTGCCTGCCTGATGCCATGTATGCTGGCCTTCCAGGTGTTTGACAGAAATGGAAATGGGTATCTCTCCTGCGGTGAGTGTTCTGCTAGGTTATGATGTAACAGTGATTTGAGGTCAAGGTGGCATTAGCTTAAAATATTTGCATCACAACTGCAAGTAAATTATAGTATTGCTACATGTTTTATTGAAATTGTGATTAAAGTAGTGTGGCATATATTTTTTTCAAAAATGAAATAAAATTAAATATTTTGGGGTCATATATTGTGTTTTAGCAATTATTGGTTTGTTTAGCCTTTTTTATACATGTTATATAACAATGTATTTTGTTTTGTAGATGAATTTGAAGATATCATAAACACACAACACTGAACAGGGAAATACCATTTAACTTCAGAGCGAGTTTATAAAACTTCACTTTGGGAAAGACAAGCAAAGAAAAATTACATATCCAGAGTTTACACAGTTAATTCATGTAAGTATATTATCTGCTTTTAATTCCTATTATAGAGATAATTGTAATTTATCGTCTAGACAGGGATTTATCTAGCTATTTTGTTTTACTACCGTTTTATATGTAAAGGGAAAAAAAAGAGCCGCAGGCTCACGAGCGCCGGAGGCGCGAAATTAGGGGGGGCCGGGGCAGCCCCCCCCCCCCCCCCCCCCCCCCCCCCAAATTTTTAACTAAATGGAGCAAAACCCGCATTCTTAAGCTTCTAGGGTCATTTGTTGACCTTTACAAAGGCCACAAAAACTTCACTTTTTAGGCAAAATACTAAATAAACACACAAAAAAAAATTAACCAGGTCAGGATTTATTTAATTTTTTCTCTAAATATCTATCACAAATCAATTCTGTTTTTCATGTTTCACTACTAACATTGTTTTTGTTGTTACTCCATTCTTCCAATTATAGTGATATAAGCTCCATCTTACTCATCTACACTTTTCTTTTTAACTCTGCAATCGCACGCGTATCTTTCACATCATGGACTTGGCACATGTTTACCGATCAATATCAAATAAAAGTTAATAATATATTCTTTCTTCAATCGGAGTTCCTCGGATGACTCGAACCTCGCACATAACCTCGGACGTCAACGGTGATCTTCCATTTTACAGATTCAGTCATGTGATCTTATTTGAATTTCATTCAGATATCATACTTTTGACATCCGAGTTACTTTGATGCACGCCCAACACTGTTCTTAATTTCAAAGAATACTAACACTTGATTGTAATTAATACGAGGAATTACACTAATAAAGAAAAATTTTCTAAGAACTCTAGGCAAGGAAATATGAAAAGAGTGACAAGGCAGTTTCCGGCGGATAAATGTAGCGATCTTTTGCGATTCCCCACCTATCACATCCGAGGTTTGAATGGAGCGTAGTGGAGTCAGCCGAGGATTACCGATTGTTCTTTCTTTTAAAAGCGTTTGAATGACTAGGATGGTAAATTAGCTGTAAAACTTCAATCGGACAAAAACGGAAAATTTCATAACGATGTTTTAAATATTCTCCGTTTAATTGGGGAATTTTCTATCTGAAAAAGGGGAATTTTTGACCTTTTTCAAGAGGGGGGGAATACGTTTACCGGTAGTAAAAACAGCTTGATAAATCCCTGCTAATGACAAGATTCTATGAAATATCTCTTTATTTATAAGGATTTTCATGAGGAACACGCTTTACAAGCTTTTCGGAGGCGAGATAAAGGAGACACAGGCTACATCAATGCTAAGGACTTTGAGGAAATCATGTGCAAATTAAAAATTACCCTTGACCCCATTTGTAAAGAAAACCTGGTCACAGTAAGTAATTGCCCCCCGTAGTATACTGTATTTCATCAGCATCCTGATGACTATGCATCAGTTCAACAATTATTTTTGCAATGCATAGCTTTAGGGGAAAACAAAAGTTTTCAATTTTGTGAGGATTTTAAATTTTTTGTAGAGCAAGGTCTTTTTAGTGACATCATAAAAAGAATTTTATGTGCACATTCAGAAACTTATTTATTATTATCACAAGAAAAAAAAGCTTACATCATGTTAAGTCCACATTTATAAGATAGGTTATTGTTTTGTAGGTGGCGATGGGAG
>NW_026929442.1:0-37722 GCF_032062105.1 Saccostrea cuccullata | reverse complement strand
AAAATTTTTAATATTATATAAGAAATTAATATTGTACAGGACGACAATAATGTAATTTTGCTTCAATAAAAGCTTAAAAATAGTTCTTCCATCGTAAATATGAACAACAAAAATTTATTTACGCTCTCTTTTTCTGTCATTAAAATAGTTTTATATAAATTTGCTATAAAAATTTGCAACATCCAAGTTGCAGCTCATATTGCTTAAAAGAAAGCCACAGAATTCTTTTAAAAATTAATGATTCAATGACGATCTAGAAAATTATTTGTCAATATTATGAAACAACATCAAGTGTTAGAATAATATGTTTCTTTTCTTTGTGCTTTATAGTGCCAACATCGACAGATGAAGAGAAAGTCGCTTTCTATGGCTATGTTAGCGGCGATGAACTAGGCTCAGGGCGCCAACATATCATTGACTTCGACGTCATTCAAATAAACCTTGGAAATGGCTTCCATACCCTTAGTGGAATGTTTATCGCCCCACATCCGGGTCTTTACGTCTTTACCTGGGTAATTCAGAGCACGTGGAATGGGATAGCGTACACGCAGCTGATGAGGAATTCCGAGGTTGCGGGGGAGATCGTGGCCGATAGTTCACACACTACGGAATTTCACAGCGCAACCGGGGTCGTTGTGTTACAGTTAAATCAGGGTGACGAGGTGTACGTCAGACGAAATCCCAACCAGCCGACTTCTGGTCATATTATAAGTCGACCTGGGTATAGGTCGTCTTTTAGTGGTTGGAAAATTTAAACGACCTATTAAATTAATGGTGATAAAAAGTTGTCAATTCCGAACAAAGAAAATTCATTAAAATTTTAAATTTTGCTTCTAGTGATTTCTATTTCTTGTAAATTACGTTCAATTAACTTGTGTTTTATATATTGCGTCAATAAAGATATTATTGAATTTACCGATATAATGTAATGTTATATTAGTGAGAAAAAGAATTGTCAATATCAAATATTCAAGGGTTAAATGTCTCTTTTCTCTTTTGAATAATTCTTATCTACAATGAATACAACAGTTAATTGTTTTAAATTATTTTTAAAGAAAAAAAATTAGAAAGACATGACCTCTTGTGTTTTAGTGATACATTGTATAACTTATTTAATTTTACAAGTGTGTAAATCGTTCATTGTAGACCGGGATTGTATTAACGATATTCTTTGAAAAAGTAAACGAATATTTTTTTTGCCTGTCTTTTTGAAAATAAAAATATATGAAAACACTATCCATTGGTCTAGGGTTCAAGGTATGAGCTGTTTTTTTTTTTCATTTTATTTATTGACATAAAAAAATGTTTTGCAATCAAAGCTTAATAAATCATTTATTTGATACTCAACCAATGCAATATATTAAGGGTTGTCGGGGGCATATGAGGTCAGGGCCGGGTCATTGATGTTCTTAGTAACCGTCTCTAAGGATCCGTCCGTCATTCTTATTTCACAGGCCGTCACAGCACCTGAAATTTAGTGCATTTACAGCAATAAAGCAAACATTTAATAAAAAAATATATCACATTTCAAGGATTATTTTTTTTTATATCTTTTTATTCACATCCATTTTATGGACGAAGAAGAAATTAATTTCAATATTTCTTTGGGGTTACTAGTTGAGGTGTCTCCTCTTTTTAATAAATTAAAATTGCAGTACCCTGAATTGTTCAGTTTCATCGATGCAGCCAGACAATTGTTTGAGAACATTTATGCAAAACAATATTTTTCTTATAAATATAATGATCGCTCAAATTTCAAAGATTGCATTATATGCAAAATGATAAATAAATTAGTAAACACATGAATTAATGAAATAAATAGAAATTAAATTAAATAAAATAAATGAATAAAATAAGAAACAAAAAATGAACATTTGTTTATGTCATGTCAAAACATATTTTAAATATTGGTTTTCACCTTTTTATAAACAGGATTTCTTTATGACGCAACAACAATACATTCTTAACAATTTTATACAGATTGCTTGTCAGTCAATAATTCTTTTATGTGACAAAACGTAAAGTCTGTTTATCGTACAAAGTTTTTCTTCCATGTAGCACAATATTCAATACCATACTTGGGAACTAGATAAGAAAATTGACGTAAATTGCTATACTTACCGGAACTATCCGTTAAAAGTTTCTGTATTATTCCTATGTGTTGTTCATTGTTTTCTTCCTGTAACTTTACCAGATCTCCCACATTGTACGTGGCCTAAATATGAAGATACTGAGTAGTTTTCATCGTATACTGTCCTTAAAAATAAATTTTACAGTTAAACTATGGTATCTCAATCTTCCTTATCAAGAACATCAAGGATATGCCGTACTGATGTTTTGGTCTAAATTACGTCTATATATTGTATATCAACATGGCGACCGGTCGGCAGGAGATGCTAAGTCCTCTGATACTTTGGAGGTTCTATGTTTGCTTTGCTCCTATTTTGTATTGTTAATGGACCTTCTAACGTGAATACTCAATATCTCAAATATTTTATACTTTTTTGAGTTCTAAAGAACGAGATTTAATTTACCTTTATTTCGGCTTAAATCAAAAATATCATAACTACTGCTACTTCATTTTTCTTGAAAGGAATTAAACAGCAAATATCTATAAATTAAGTTAAAATCCAAACCATTTAGACTAAACACTTAAATATTAAATATAAATCAGATATTCAATATTTCTTTGCAGTATAGAATAAAAAAAATATTTTTCAACTATCATAGATTAACAATTTGTTTTCAGCGTTTTTAGTTCGGTAATTTCCAAAATAATGCAGAAATATTGTCAATTCGACGTAAAATACTGAAAGTGTAAAAAATCGGATTTCATATTTCAGCGATTTTGGCGCAAACAACGATGCGCTAATTCATGAAAACCGCTAAGAAATCATTTAAATAAACACTGTACAATACACTGCATGGACTTGTGTAACGCTAAGAACTGGGTACAGTATGTATAACGAGGCGGCCCTGTAAAATCGGCAAAAATTAAACGCGCGATAACATTTTTTGAACTGTGTCAATTTATTGTTAAGGTTCCCCTTTGTGAAAAACTGGTATTAATTTTCTTCAACCCACGTGACCTTTTGTGTATATAACGTTCAAAACCGGTCAAATATTCCGGAAAGCACCTATTTTGGACGTTTTGCTCCTCTTCAAGTTTATATTTCGGTGTGGCCGCACCCGAGTACATATGCAAAACTTTGCAGAAAGAACAAGTATACTTTGGTAACTAATATGCAAGAGAAAAAATAACTGTACAAAAGTGCGGCCACGTACGTTTTTAAGAAAAACTGTAGTTGAAAATACTTCATTTTTGGATAGATGTGACTTTTCCTCCTTATTAAAATCTATACTTTTAAAGAAATTAAATGTTGAAGTCTGAATCTGAATGTGTTATTATCTAATCTATACTTTTACAGAAATTTATTGTTTAAACCTGTATCTGAATGTTATGAAAACCACAGAAACTTCTTTGTAAAATTTATCAAGGGACATTGCATGGAAATCAATGACGCAATACATTAAAAACATGACGTCACAATGAGCCGGCATATGTTGAATAACCAAATTCTTCAGTCTTCCATAATAAATTAATGATATGATAAATTTTCAATCAATATATGTAGTGAAAAACAGTCAAACGACATAAGTTTACATATACATGTACCTCTTATTAAAACGAGCGTCTCCTTCATATTGGACGTGATATTGACTTTATGTTCAAGAAAAGATTTTTTTAACGTTTTATTTAAGGAATGAATTTAAGGTCAAGATCTAGTAAATAACTTGAGACTAATTTTTTGGTGCTAGATCCATTATGACGTCAAAATCAATTTCAACGTTCTTTTTCCCGTACTTTACGGCTTAAGCAGAATTATGTAGAAAAAAGGGTATTTTCATGTCATTTAATTTGAAATCATATGAAAAGTAAATCGGATACCTATATTAAATTTGATATTGATTTAAAGAAGAGGCCATGAACATACTAATTACCGTTTTCTGAGAGACTGTAGGCAATCTGGATACATTTCCTTTGCCGAATACGAAAAAAAACTCTCATATTCATGACTGGTTTTCTTAATTTTTCATTGAAAATGACAGTTTAGAATACAGTTTTTCATCTTGTATGTCTACAAATTATGCCCCGAAACACCTTATTTGACCAAGCTAAAGTTGTAAAGCATCAATAAAGGAATTTATTTCTCAAGTTTGATAAATCTGTAGGCACCTTTCATTTACTAAATCTTGACCTTAATAGCTATCCATTTTATACGGTATAAACTGGGTTGGGGCAGTTTACGCTTTATAAGCCGCGAAGCGGTTTATAAAAAAGCGTAAACTGTTCCAACCCAGTTTATACCGTATAAAATGGGTAGCTATTAAATTCATTGCTTATAATTTAATTTTCATTCATTTGATGTAAGAAAAAAAGATGATTGTTCTAACAAAATGACTTCAATTTGTACAAAATTTGAATGTAACGTCAGGCGGATTGATACGTTTTTGACGGTCATTGTGACGTAGGCAACCCATTTTATACGATATAAAGTAATTTTTTATCCAATGAAATACAGCGTTACAAACAGAATTAAATTATTGAAAATTATCATGCAGCTTTTCTAAAGTATGATTTAGATTACTGAGTATATATTTATCATGCTGAATGTTGACATCAGTGCTTTCAAGACAGTTTTAAATTAAACATGCAATTCAACGGCGGATCCCGGGCCGTTGCTTTTTAGCCCCCCCCCCCCCCCCAATCCACCGTTTGATTTTGTAAAACAAGCTTAAGCATGTAAATAATAATTTTTTTCTAGCATTAAACACAAACTTATCAGTAGATCTACACGTATGGTATGAGATATTCCGAAATACCATTTTACCGCCATGGCAATGTATTTTAAAATTCCTGTAAGGAGACGATTGGTTTTCTAAATCAAAGAAGGGGGGCATAGGTTATAGCAGATGTTCGTTCCCCTGACCCTACCAGGAATGTGCTCCCAACCCCCATGGGGCTTCAACGCAGCTCCAGACACCCTGTCCTCTATACCACCCCATCGTCTCAAGCCACGGTCCAATTTCCGCATATAGCTCTCTCCTACAATGGGAGAGGATCGTACATTTTGACCGTGGTTTGCGATGATGTACCCCTCCCCCTTTATTAAATTCATGAATCCGCAACTGTACTCTATACGGAGTTTAGATAATGAAATAATATTATTTTGACAAATTTTGTATGGCTACAGTTGTGAGTGTTTTCGGCAATTTCTATGTAATTTTAAAAAGAAACATGATGCAATCAACTATTTATTTGTGTCTGAATAAAGATTAACAGTTCCCAAAAGCAATTAACACTTTTCTTTACACAGACAAGTGAAGGCAATTTTAGCATATATGAATCCGCTGTATATCCAAGAAATAGAAACAATTGCATAATTTTTGACAAGAGACATGCTTTTCCCCTTCCGCTGCATACAATCGATGTATCTAGTTCGATTAGGACTTTTTCAGAAATTAATTAAGTCATTTATAAGACTTTAAATTGCTTTTTAAAATTATCTGTGTTAAAACGAATGTATTAGACAAAACATTGTTGGGATTTAAAAGAATTTCAACAAAATTGCCCATAAAATAATACATTAAATATGTCATAGGATATAAATATTGATACAAATGACATTCATAAGGGCTGAGAAGGTGGGGAGGGGTGTCCAGTCCATATCACCGTAGTGAAAATGGTACACATCAGATCTGAATTTTAAAGATGTTAACTTCCGTCTGCGATGATAATTCGTTCCGAAAAAATATGAAAAGTATTTTAAGAACAAATGACGTAAAAAATTGCGAATGCCCCAGAAAGTTAATGTTTCCAAAGGAAGTGCGACAAGATTGGAATTGAAATTATTATTGTCACTGAAATCTTTTAAATATCTATAAACATTTACATTTAGGAGGTATTGTAAAGCATAATCAATATCAAAAATGTCTATGTTTTAGCAGTTTTTGTCTTAGTAGATGTATAGTCACGTAAATGACTTAATACAAAGTCGTGTCAGCTGTTTGTGAGGTATACTTTAAAAGAATTTTTCATTAAAACAACTTTCAAGAAAAAAACAACTTATTTTGTTAGAAACCCAATCTCGCTTTCTAATGGTAATCCGGGAATGACAAACCTAACTCTGTAAAAAAAGAAATGCTCGCCGTAGTGACGATGGCCACACGACACAAAATAACATTAGTTTTCGTATATTAATAACATACATGTAACTGCAAAAGTGTCTCAATATGTAGCTTATAAAAAGTTTAAATAAGAAAAGGGACTTGAACTAAGTTTTGGTATTTTTGGATTAAATGTTTTTGTTATTCGTTATTCTGCATTTCGATTATTTGTATTTTGCTTCATGTAAATAGAAAAATATATAGAAGTGGGGGGGGGGGGTTACTGATTATCAAGATGTACTATTATGACTACCAATGAACAAGTTTATATCAAGAATTTAATTTCAAACTAGAGACAGTTCTTTCCTATTTTCTGTTGAACTCCTCTCGACTTTGACCGTTGGTCGATCGTTTACAGCCGACATCAATGCAAGTGACTGCGCATTGCTTAGAAAACAAAACGCACAGACTTCCATAGCTGACGTGGATAAACTATATAAATCATACACATAACATTTCAATGTACATGTAGTATAATATTTATTTCTACAAGTCTAGGAAACCATGCCTGTTAGACAGAACTACTACATTGTACTACTAAATTCTGGGATCCCTTCCCGGAAATTCGTGTTTTTTTTTACCTCCCGCTTGAAAATCAGGAGGGTTATAGTAATCGATATGTCCACCCGTCTGTCTGTCTGTTAAAGGGTACCCGTTTCTTATCCGCATATCCTATTATACCACTGAATGAAATTCAATGAAACTTTCACAGAATCTTAATAACATATTGCCATTGTGCACCTTTTATTTTACTTTTTGATCCGACACATGTTTTGGCAAAACGCAACGGCAAAACATAAAAGAGAGGTACCCCCAAAGCGTAACAGACGGACGGACACCCCGATCACTATATACCCTCCCACTTTTCAAGCGAGGGTAAAAAATCTAAAATCAAAGAAAATTGAAAGAGGCATATCATATAACCCCGAAATAGGGAGTAATTAATATGTTCATAAAAACGACCCAACATTTATAGCGCCGTCATTTGTTGGAATGAAAGGGGGAGTTCCGTTGATAGCTTTTTCACTGCCAAAAAAAAAAATTCCAACTTCATAAACTATACGTTCAATTTTTTATACCCCCCGCTTGAAAAGCGGGAGGGTATATAGTAATCGTTAATTCCGTCCGTCCTTCCGTCCGTCCGTCCGTCCTTCCGTCCGTCCGTCTGTTTAAGTATTCACCTCATTTCATCCGGATGAATAAAGTTTCGTAGACTAGCGTGTTTGGTACAATCGTTTGTTAAAAAATTATATATTTCTAAAATTATTAGACTATTTCAAACTATCAACGAAGTATGATAAATTGAAAGATAGTTCAAAATGGTTTACTGGAATATTTGCAGGATTAAGTAAATAGTTCTCAATTAAGAGAATTTACAGATTTCATTTAACGTAACGTTAAAATCAGTAACGTCGTGATGACGTCGTTACGTCAAAAGTTGTAATTATTGAAAAAAATGCACCATTTTCCCAAACCTCTGGCGGAAAAACGGTAAGAGATAATTCCAAAAAATAAAATGATTTTGAAAGGACACATCCTGGGCATGTTTGTAAAAAACTTCAATCAAATTTAGAGACAGGGCCGCCTCGTTATATATACCGTACCCAGTTCTTTATGATTACGGTAACTTAATACTCAGTGGTTGAACTAAAATTTGGATAAGCCATTTATGTTAATGTACAGTATAAATAATCAATCAATATAAACAAGATACTTTCTTCAACCTATAGGCCTTTAGCAAGACATGCACATCTTACTCTTACTACCACTTATTAAGAATTTCATGCATAGATATATACCTTTTTATGAAGCATAAAGTAAATATTTAAAACTTTTATATGTTTGAAAAGCTTGTGTTTGTTCGCACGTTAAAACGAAGTTTAACGCTTCTACAAAGTAAGACGCCATAGCTTTGCAACGGAAAACTTTATACCCTTACCATAGCTCCGATTAAGACATTGGAAATAAGCAAAACTGCCACAATATTTGCTGCCAGAATCCGCTTTTTATCCATAATTATTTTTTCTATACGTAAGTAAATACACCAAAAGCGCATGTTTGGTTACGAAATATCTATATGGAGACTGTCTGTCAAAGGCATTAGTTAAGTACATACATTTTGCGTGGTTGTTTATGTCAACATCTGCAAAGTATATGTTGTAACAAAAAATATATTAGTAAACACCATTACCCTATAAGATTTATACATGTAAATTTCTTATGTTTTTCTTTAATTGTTGCTTTGAAGGTTTTATGTTTCAGTTTAAGTTGTTTATTTGTTTATGCTCGTTGTATTTGTTTTATTGTGTTAAGAAAATGTATTAAAATGCGTATTTTACTGTTTAATAGTTCAGTTGTTATCGTTTTTTTTTTGAAACAAAGAAATTGACTTTTATTGTCAGCACCTGAAAGAAAAAAAGTTTAAATTATTTCAAATAAAACGAATTTTGGAAAGATGTATGAAATATGAAGATGCATGAAATGTGTGGACATAACGAACAGTATTCAAGATCAAATGTCCATTAAACAATACAAAATAGGAGCAGAGCAAACACGGACCTCCAAAAAATCAGAGGTTTGATCAGTTGACATAGAGGAGTAAGCATACCCTGCCGACCGGTCACATCCTCCATGTGCTTCTTGACATGATAATGAAATAACGAAAAATCCGTCGTCAATTCATTGTGTAAGTAATGGCCTAACAAAACGTATGAAAAACGCATATGGTTTTGAACAACCTCAAGACCCGTATTTGCATTTGAAATTTAGATACCAGTATAAATTAGTTTTTTACCATTATGTTAGTCTTTTTTCAAGATTTCTTTAAAAAAATCACATTTTAATCCTGTTCATTACAGATAAGCTATGATACACCTAGCAATGAAATTTATTAAAGAATGTAATTTACAAAAAAAAAATAAACTCTTAAAAAAAAAAAAAATAAAAAAAAAAAACAGACATCTTTAACTCGTTCTTGATCAGATGCATGTTATTACATACATGAACAGCTAATGAAGTCAACTAGATCAAATGTCGTCATGTATTTACTAAAACCTGAAAAACACCTGTACGTCTGTAATGATCTGAAAGAAAACAAATTGATGTCTAATATGATGATTATCATAAAACAAATTTTCCTTGTAATAACAAAAAAATTACATGCACTGGACAATTTGAACGCATGGCATAAACCTGTTTTCGCATTTCTCATCCTGTTCTTACCATCGTATAAATTTATTTGCACTTGAGTTTGGTTGTATTTAAGGACTGAATCATTACCACAATACGGTAAGAAAAATGCATGTTTTTTATTTCATAAAACTTATTAAAGATTCCCTAAAGCCATTGTATAGCAAAATAACAAAAAAGGAGAGTAACTTAAAACTTAAAAGGGATCATTAATGAACTTAAACATTTAAAATAAGAAGAAAAATATTAGAAATTTGAATGCAGTCGGTTAAATTTTGGAATATTGAACAAAAATTATGCAAAGAATTTTCCCCCGTTCATAGAAAACATGTTAATCAATCCAAGCAGATTGTACAATTTTTAATGATAATTTTAATACCTTGGCAATACTTGATATCATAGTTTATAGTACAGGTGCTTTTTTCAATGAAGGGAAGATGGGACTTTATTTACTTATACTTTTGGTGGCTCCAGCGATGGTGAATTCTCAGACAAACAGTAAGGAATATGAATCTAGTACATTAAAACACACTCGCCTTTAGTGAATTCTCAAATTATTAATGTATGTTTAGTGAAAATAAATACCAAATCATACTAACTTAAAAATAATTAGTAAGACTTGGTATTTGTTTACATAGTGAATTCTCATATTATAAAAGTACGCTTACAGAAAATTGTAGAAATGAATATAGCTAATCTATTTTATATTTGATATAAGATTTCATTTACTTTTGCATGTGTATTCTTTGCTCATCTTTATACAGATTTGATCATTTAATTTATTTTTAAAAAAATATTCTTATTTTTTTATAGAAAGATCAAAGTGTAATGAAAACAGAATGTGTTGTCATATTTTACATACATCATTAGTTTTTCTCATTTACGATAATTGATAAATGGATAAATTCCTACAAAGAATTGCATTTAAAGGAATATTGGGGATATTTATTCCTCGTATATTTTTGTTCTTTATAGATTGTGCTTGCATACAAGTTTATAACCCGGTCTGTGGAGTAAACGGAAGGACGTATTCTAACTCAGGATGTGCCGGGTGTGCGTAAGTAACTCCAACCTACAAATCCTTAGTTTGACCATTTAATAGCTAATTCAAGTTTGATACAATGTTGCATAATTTTTTTACGCAATTAGCGAATTCATAAAACATAATTATATATCCTACAATTTAGAAACAGTTACTATTTATATTTACCATTCCATACATATATAAGAGTTGTCTTTCGCCCTCCATAGTCTAAAAGCAATATTTTTCAGTTGAAGAATTCTTATTATTCTGTGTTGATTTTATCATATAAAAAACATGACAGTCAGTTCTCGTGAATTCCATAGTTTTTGGTCTGTAAAGATATTTCACAATTCTTTTTTTTTTCTTGATGCTTCGTATTTTTCCTTTCTATGTTCCTCCATTAATCAACAGTCATGATTTTATAAATAGTAGTATACAAAGACTTTAAACAAAATGATGTAAAACCTTTTCGTTGTTTCATATTTAATTCTCTTATTTATTTGCGAGTTTCGCTAGGACAAAAACGAGAACATGAAAAGGGAAATACATGAGGCATCTGGCCTGGAGGCCATAACACTTAGATGAGCTCACTTTTGATCTCAGTCTCACTTTTTCATAAGGAATGTATAGTGGAAAAGTGAGACTGAGATCAAAATTCAGCTCCTCTAAGTTTTATGGCCTCGCTTCTGTAATTAAAAGAGGTTCATGTATGCTCTTCTCTGACACTTTATTGTTTCAATGGACTTTTCAGCTTCATACTTCTTTTCTTATCTCCATATTTCAGTGAAGCATAAAGCGAAACTTGATCAATTTGTCTCAGGGTTATGTACACTTTACTTTCAAGAGATTTACGACAGATCTTTTTATTTACATTACTGATTATCGTTATAAGTTCAGGATACAATTCACTACCTGTAGATATTAATAGAATTTATAATGAATATTTTTCAACAACAAAATCTATGCCTAATTCGTAAACCATTCAATTGATACCCCCCACAAACCTGTTGTTTACAAATTCTTTTGTCCTTTTTCTGTAGAGGCGTTTCGGTACAGTGTATGGGAGAGTGTCCGTGTAGAAACGCAGGGAACTGTGCCTGTCCCTTTATATACGACCCGGTCTGTGGATTTAATGGTAGGACCTACAGTAACAGCTGTGCTGCACGCTGCAGGTAAGATGTATCATGAACCGGGGGAGGGGTGAAGGCAAAACAAAAAACTTAGACGAGCGCATTTTTGATATCAGTCTCACTTTCCCACTTTATAAACCTAAAAGTGAGACTGGGACCAAAAATGAGCTTATCTTCATTTTTGGCCCCAATCCAGGACTGTGATTGATAATTGGACTTAATGCAAATTTTCAATTATTTCTAAAATGTTTATGATTAATTTTTAATTCAGTATCCAATTTTGCAGATAAGAATATTCTTATGAAGCAATATCGCCCAATATTAATTTTTTTATGCATGATTTCATTATAATTTTAATGCAAAATTTGAACATAAACTTAGGAGTATTCAATTAATGCTATACATAATAGCAGTGACATTTTTTTCGTTGCTAACTATTGACATGTCTGCAATCATTTTATCTTATCATTGATTTTTTCCCCTTTTAGTGGAGTATTTTTCTATTGGCGTGGAAGGTGTCCATTTTAACCTGTCTATATTTGCATAATTAAAAAAAAGTACAACACAGATTTCTTTTTTATTTGTTTTCATTCATATTTTCTACATTATTCATTAAAAAGCAATTGTTTTTCTTGTATTTTTCGTCACTTCCTGGAAAATGATGCGTAATATTGACATGGCGACCCATCTGATTTATGAACAATCCTCTGTGTACAGTTCTTTTCAATAACAACGCATCCCTCGGGTAAGGTGTAGTGCATTAGCATACTGGGAAAAAAGAATGATTGTATAAAACAAGAAGATAACGGGCATGCTAGATTTTAATTAAAACTAAAAAGATATTCATTTAATTCCTGATGGTGAGTTCTATATAAAAATGTGTAGTGAACCAATTGACGGAGTAATTTCCATTAGAAATCTAAATTACTCGTCCTAACATTTTGTTGTAAACGTGTTTTTCGGAAAATAAAACATATGTTGTCATTTAACTCTGTGGTAATTACATTTAATTTAAATATCAATTTGTGTACACTTTACTCCTAAAAAAGCGAAATTGTACGTTAAGATGAGTACAATTTTCGCCCCATTTGTACAGACCTTTTTTTAAAAATTATATAAAGCAAAATTTGTTCAAAATACATACATATAGATAGATCAATGACGTATTATAAATAAGAATAGTTATTTACGTACGTATGCCGAAAATTTATATCACAATGGGCTTCAAATAAAAGATACAACTGTACTGTGAAACATATATAGAAAACAAACAGTATTCAAGTTCAAAAGTCTATAAAACGAAATAGAAGCAGAGCAAACAGGGACCTTCAACACATCAGAAGTGGCATGAGGTTCCATGGAGGATGTAGCATCCCCAGCCGACCGGTCACACCCAATGTGTGTTCCTTGTCATGATCGGGAAATAATGGATAAATCTGTTGTCAATAATGGAGTAACAATTAGTTCACATTTGACTCTTTGATAAATTGTATTTGCTGACAAAGTTATTGTTTAGATCATAGAAATCATGACTGTAAACGAGACTGAAGATGTTTTGTTTATCAATCACAGAGTCTGAAATACCAATTTCAAATTTAGATATGTACTAGAAAAAGACGTTCATGGCAATCTTACAATTCATCAAATCAAACTTTTTTGATAAATGTACGGCAGCTTTTCTAATATCATCTTCCCTTAATTAGTCAGCTATAGACCTGCAAATAGGGTTCATGTCTCTCCATTAATTATATACACAAAATTATGCTGTACACATAAAAAAAGTTAAAATGACATAGAATATTGTTAAGAAAAATTGTGAAACCAAATTGTCAACACTTTTGTTTTAAATCATTACTTCGTAAGTTCTCTGGTCGATACAATGGTCTCTTCAGCAAAAACATTCGATCATGAAATCAAATGACTGACTTTTTATACATTTGTAGTAGTTGTTTAACCATCATTTACACACTGACTTGCCGACGTAGTTTCCGTGATTTTCTCATCATGACAAAGAGTACTTTGACTGAGCCTGGAGCAGGGGACGCTTACTCTTCCATGGTATCTGATCCCACCTCTGATGGTTTAGAGTAATTTTTTTCCAACTGATTTATATTGATTGAATGAAATTTGACTTTGAATTTGTTCTGTATCTCCAAATATTTCTCAAAATAGATAAATCAAACTAAAACGAATTAAAAGAAATTGTCTTACGAGCAGCAATAAAGACCCAGATCCGCCCTGCAGTGACACCTTAAACACCTGGTCATATCTGTGTGTGCTTCTCCTGGCGCCAAAAACATTCCAGAATAGTTACAGTTAGTGAGAGGCGGATCTAAAATAAGAAACAGTTCAAAAAATAAAAATACCAATGTTAACAAAATTGAAAAAAAAATTCTGAAAGAATCAGAAACTGGCGTTTCTCTTTTTTATAATATATTTTTATCAAAGAATCATGTTACACGTGCAAAAATTTAAGTCCCAAGCATATTTGGGAAGAAAAAATTAAAAAAGGACAAATAAGGAATGATATGGAAATAACGAACAGTATTCAATCTCAACGTCCATTAAACAATATACAAAATAAGAGCAAAGCAAACACGGACCTCCGAAACATCAGAGGTGGGATCAGGTGCCATGGAGGAGTGTAATAAATGATTGATAAATAAATGATTGTAAAGTAGAAAAGAGTACATTTTTAAAATTAGGAAGATTAAACTCTTTTGCAAACAATGATTCATATCATAGAATTCAGCATATCAATATAAATCTGGTTGTGGAATCAGATACAAAAAACAAAAATATTGCAATTCTAATCTCGATTGATAACATAATATATTTTGATCAATAACACTTTCGCAAAAGATACAAAGAAAGACAACACTGATAAATCAGCATTTAATACTCACATAAGTCAAATGTTGCAATCAGCAAGAAAACGTACTCATATACTTGTAAATATCAGTAATCTATGCCTTTGTGGTTATATAAAACTTATGAAATGTGTGCAAAAGTATAAAATAAACTTAAGTATTTTATTTGTCCAGAAATATAAAGGAAAACGTCATTAAGAACATACAACAGCACTCAATGTACTTTCTCTCTATTTGGTGGTCTTTACTTATTTTTGTTTTGCGTTTGGCATTGTCGTAGATATCGTAGGGCCTAGGGGTGGCCCTCCCCAATATTTTTGCCGATATATAGTATGTTATAAGAAACATAACTTGTGACCCTCAATTTAGACGTCTGATGACTCAAAAATATAAAGTTGTGCCACCCCTTCATTTTCAATCACTTCCTATGGGGCAGTTTAGTACAGTACGGTCAACGCGGATTAGGCATTAAACCGCGCTCCCCCCGCGGTGTTTTGATCCTTTCCGCGATACACCCCCGCGGTTATTTCATCGCGGTCCTACCTGTAGCCAGGTATGGACCGCGGCGGTATGACTTACCGTTGACTGGCTTATCGGATTTATTTTACCTGTACGGCCGTATATATAATATCTATAACTGAATATTGTTCGGTCGATCGGTAAAATTGCAGGTTTTGAGTTAAAAAAAATGGTGCTATTAGAAATATTATACAATGTAACTACTACCCGAAGAATTAAAAAAAAAACAAAAAAAAAAAACAAACAAACAAAAAACAAAAAAAAAAAAAAAAAACAAAAAAAAAAAACAAAAAACAAAAAACAAAAACAAATAGCGTATGATTGTTTTTTCAAGTTATTCTGATGTTTGATAAATTTTTATCATGTTTTTAAAAAATAAATAATATCTTCAGCATAAGCATAAACTTTATTTCTCTTAATTAATCAGTTAATGACTATATACTGTGTATCACTTTTACAATGAAACGCATACATGTTTCGATAAATATTCAATGGATGGAAGAGCTAGATATTCTGAAACATGTTTATAGGCAGTGTGCAGTAAATCTCTCTCTCTCTCTCTCTCTCTCGTATTATTATTTGTTTTTTTTTAAATCGGCAAAATTCATTTTAAAAACGGCAACGCATTTCGACTTGAAAGCATACAAGTAATTTCTTGTAAGTACGAACAATGTTCATGAGAAAAGCGTGTTAACTGAAAACACTGAGTAGTAGAAATATTTTATGCAGTTTCGAGTGTTAATTAATTAACTCTCAATGTGCAAATAAAATAAGAGAAAGCTTAAAATTTTCTTTCCGCATATTAATAGTATAAAGATGAAACGGGATGCTTTGTTGTGCATACGGCCTTGCATAATAAATTGATATATCGTCCTTTTGCTATACATGTATATGTAAAAGAATTAATATTATTTCTATCATTTACATGTACACCTCTATAGCCTACCCTGTCAACGTATGGGATTAACTACGCAATGAAATATATTAGCTTGTCGTAATTTTGTAGTAACATGTACACAGTACAAATAGAACAGCCCTCGGTGTGAACATTCCAATTTTTTGTATTTGTAGAAGACCATGCATATACAGGGAAAGTCATTTAAATTTATTAAGATCAGTCTTTTTTTGTGAATTTAAATGTAAAATTAATGTTTTTGAAACATACAACGTTATGTTTTAAAAAAAAAAGTGAAGTTCATGCAGACGGCAGTAGGAGAATCTTTGGGGCGAGGGGGGGGGGGGGGGGGGGGAAAAAATTATAATCCACCCGGTTTATGATTTTATATTTTAAAACTGTCAAAATGTTGCGTAAATCCAAATCATTTGTCTTTCACAAAGGTGTGAAATTATACCCAGTACAGTGTCACTGTGAGACAGGAAATCCCTCTCTGCTTGAACGCGCACAATACACAGGAATCCACCAGTTACTAAGGAGACTACGATTAGTCCTTGCAGCTTCATGTACACTGTGTATACATGTACTAGATCTAACAAGGACAAAAAATTACTTACCAATGCAAAATGCACATAAAATGTTGTTCCGATATTGTTTGTGGTGTTTATGAATTTCTTTTTCAGTAAATTTTTGTTAACGCGCTGTAAATATTCCGAATAGAATTTTTCAGTAATAAGCTTTTTTTTTTCTTCTTTTTTCACTGTTTTGGTTAAATTTTCATACATGAATACAATTTATCTAAATCAACTTAGCTTCTATCTACTTATATTGGGAAAATAACCCCCATCCAAAGTTATGATTGTGCTGAGTTTTGTGTAAGACTCATTAATAGAGTCCAAGTAAATAAGGGGGAAGGGGGGATGAATGTTACATCAAAATTGACTTTTTACACGAAAGTAATCATGGTAATCTGCATATCGGAAATTTAAATAATTAATTCAAATTTGTATTAAATTATATGATCAATGTAAATGTCATTGTGAAGTATGTTAAACATGTACGACAGTTGAAATTTACTGACCCGCTTTCGGGCACGCACGTGTACACCAGGGGTAGGGCTGGTGCAGGGGATCGCACCTTGTCCAGTGTACAGCTGTGAGGACCAGGTATGCGTACCAGGTCTAGCTCTAGACATTATGTAATTTTATTTTATCTTCTACGGATTGATAGGCCATCGAATCACACACACATACACACCCTACTGATTTCAAGAACAATGCCCCAGAATAAAGGATTGACACTTTACAGACGACTCGGAGAATGCTGATTACATAAAAATCTTCTGCGTATTATAATCCTATATTTGAAGATTAATAATTTTAAAATACTTTCATTTATAGTCCCACTGAAAGTGACACTGCGATAGATCGTTTCTTTAATCAATCCACTATTAAAATAAAAAAAAAAAACACGCAACGAAAATATTAATTAATATTGAATATCATGAATAGCACACTGGGTGTTTTATCTTGCATTGTCGTATAAATATATCACATACAGTAATTTATATCGAAAGTCCTGGATCTAAATAGAATGAACGCATTTAAAAAATGTAATTCAAGAATTAGTAAACGCTATTTGAAAATTGCTTTGACTATTGTTATAATTATTTAGATACATGAGAGTATATTTTTTTTTAGAAAAATTAATTTTCATTTTGTACTTCTAATATTTCAACGACTATGAATTTTAAAATATCATTAATTTCGTTTTATTTTGTTTTGCTTGATATTTTCAAAGGGAGGTAACTCGCGTTTTAAATCAAGTTTTAAATCAAGACTGTTTTTTCACCTGTAATCGGTAAGATGCACCGCGACGGTGTGATCTACCTGGATTACTGAACCGCGGGGGCACGCGGTTTTTACCCGAGACACCTGTACTAACCGCGATGAAATTCGCACCGCGGGGGTGCGCGGTAAATGCATAAACCGCGTTGACTGTACTGTATGTAGTAAAATTTAACGATGTGAACTTTGTAAAAAGGAAATCATCCTTGATGCCTTGTAATATAAAAATTATTGTAACAGTAAAACTTATGTAACACAAAAACGCTTATTACGAATTCGCAGATAAAGCGAAGTTTTCATGGTTCCCCAGGTACATGAATTTAACTATTTTTATACCAATATGACGAATTACGGGTATACTAAATGATTTCTCAGGTCCCAGTGACTCCGTTATAATCAAGCTTTACTGTACTTACATTCCACTTGCTATTACCTGTAGAGTCTGGGGGTGGCGGTGTTAACTGATGAGCAGAGAAACACTGTCCTGTACAACTGCCAAGAAGGACAACGAACCATAACAAAGACAAGAGAATAATAATAATAATAATAATAATAATAATAATAATAATACTTTATTTAGAGAAGGTAACCCGATTAGTGCGAACACTAGTCTTCCTCGGGGCCTTCTTTAAAAAACACATATACAATGAATATATACAATAGATAAAATTACAATTATGAGACAATGAAAAATCAACCAGTATGTTACAAACAAATAAAAACATCAGCATTTCAGTATAGAGAGAAAGAAAAAAAAATCACACAGAATCATTGCGTTTTATAAGCAGAAAATTTTCAACACTTCTTTTAAATATTGCAGGGGATTGAGAATTTCTGATATTAATTGGTAACTCATTCCAGATAATAACCCCTGAATATTGTAAAGAATTTTTAAATAAGTTTGTTTTATATTTTGGTAGTCGAAGTTCGGAATTTGTTTCTGAGCGTAAAGTGTATGATCCAGAACTTTGAAATTCAAAAAGATTATGCATATAATCAGGAGACATTCCATGAAATATTTTGTACATTAAAATGCTATTCTGTAAATATAAAAGTTCATAAACTGTTAGCCAACCTAAAGTGTTAAATAAAGGCATTGAAGGTGTATCATATTTTTCATTTAAAATAATCCTAGCTGCTTTTTTTGTAATCTGTAGATTCTGTCCATGTGTGTTTGAGGACAATTGCCCCAAATGGATAGACAATATAAAATCGATGGCAGGATAAAAGCATTATAAAATAGTTTTCTAGTACGCATTGGAAGAAACTTTTTGATTTTTCGTAAAGTAAATAATTTATATGTAAGAGTTTTGCAAACTGCATCTACATGACAAGTATATTGAAGATTATGATCAATGTGAACACCTAATAATTTTTGCATTTCTACATTTTCAAGGGGATGATCAGAAAGTTGTAAATGAAAATCAACGTTTTCTAATTTAGATTTCTTTTGGTGTGTTCCCATTAACATACACTTTGTTTTATCAGTATTTATAATCATCTGATTTTGTTGACACCATTTTTGTATTTGACAGAGTTCATGATTAAGAGTGGTTTCAATACGCGAAATACTATTATCATGAAGATGCATTGTAGTGTCATCAGCAAACATATTAATATTACAATGTTCAACAGACAATGGTAAATCATTAATATACAATAGAAACAACAATGGACCTAAAATAGAGCCCTGAGGCACACCTGCTGTGACTGGCAGTGATTCAGATGTGTACGCACCAATTTTAACACTTTGAGTTCGATTATATAAGTATGATTTAAACCATTTAATTGATATTGGATCAAAGTGATAGCATTCAAGTTTTTTAATTAGTATATCATGATTAACAAGATCAAATGCTTTGCTAAAATCCAGATATGTAATACCTACAACATTTCCTTTATCTATTGCATGCAACCAATCATCAGTTAGTTTTGTGAGAGCTGTCTGGCATGAGTGAAGTTCTCGAAATCCAGATTGTGCTTTCATTAGCAAGTCAAAGTGAGAAGTAAAGATGAGTATATTTTCTGCTACATGCTTCTCTAAAACTTTCGATATCGTTGGTAAAATCGAGATTGGACGATAGTTTCCTGGGTCTGATTTATCGCCCTTTTTAAACAAGGGAGTTACTTTTGCGACCTTTAACTGTGAAGGAAAAGATCCATTGATTATGCTAGAATTTATTAAGTGTGTTAGAGGTTTGGATATTATAATAGCTGACAGTTTAAGCAATCTAGGTCCAAGAAAGTCTATACCAGCAGATTTGTTTACATCAAGTCTTTTTAACATTTCGAATACCTTTTCTTCATTAATCAAAGGGATTTCAAAAAAGTCTTGATCTCCAAGTTTTGTCTCCGTGTATCTTTTCAATTTTTCTGATTTAAAAGCAGTAAACGAAAGATTATCTATTAATTTTTTTGGAATTTGGGCAAAATGCTCATTAAATGCATTTGCAATATCTTGTAGATTATCAAGATCTAACCCGTTATATGTTATATTGGAAGGAGACGAGTTTTTGTCTGATTTCGAGGCTAACTGATTTAAGTGGCCCCACATTTCCTTTGAAGTAGAACTATTTTCAATTACTTATAATATGTAGATTTTGCATTATTTATTAAAGATGTGACTTTGTTCCTCCAAAGTCTAAAATTATCCATGTCTCCCTGTTTATGAAATTGATCTCGAAAATTCCTAGTATTATTTATTTCTGGAGTTAACCATTTAGTGCGGAATTCTGATTTCACACACTTTGTTTTTACTTTTGCATGCTTATTGATTATAGCATTGAAAATATCATAAAAACCGTTTAAAATGTCATTGGGATCATGCAGTAGAATTAATTCATCAAAATTTGCATTGTTTAAATCATGCAAAAAGTTTGTTTCATTAAAATTTTTTAAGTCACGGTATTGTATTTCAATATGTTTGCCTTTTCGTTGCATGCTGTTAGATCTTCGTGTGGCACATATAGGATAATGATCAGACATCATTACAGGGGGTACTGCTATTTCACATATGTTACCAGGGTGCGTAGTGTAGAAATGGTCAATAAGAGTTTTAGAGCTATTAGTAATTCTTGTTGGGGTGTTAATTAATTGTGTTAATCCAAAGTCTACAATTGCAGATGACCAACTCCGCGGGGGTTCTTTAAGCATATCAATATTGAGATCACCTGCAATAATCACTTCCTGGTCGTCACAGCAGGTAGCGCACTGTAACTCTTGGACAAAATCATCTACCCAGCAGGATGGGGCAGATGGTGGACGGTAAACTGAACAATAAAGTATAGGTTTAGAATTTTTAAGATTAATTTCAAGCCACATTGTCTCAATATTGCTAATTTCTAAATCCTTACGGCGTTTATATTTCAAATCATTTGAAATATAAGTAACAAGTCCACCACCAGCCTTTCCTACTCTGTCTTTTCTTTCCAAACAATATCCTTTTATATTTATACTACAATCATTAATATTTTCATCAAGAAATGTTTCACATAAGGAAAATACATCAGTGTAAAGCTGTTCTTGTAAATACAAAACCAATTCATCTAATTTTGGCATAATGTGACACACATTCAAATTAATAAAATGTAGGCCCTTTTTCATTAAACCAAGATTTGATTTACATATGTTTTGTTTTATTTCATTTGAGGTATCTGGTTTTGGAGAAGAATTTTTAGGATTTGTTTGTTTAAGATTCGAAAAAGTGTTTTCCTTATTAAAACAAGTATCTATCAGTTCTGATGTAAGATTTAAATCATTTGAGCAATTATTAATTAAAGAACAGGTGCAAATTAATTCGTTACAGTCAAAACAGAGATTATTCAAAGGATCAAAATAATTTTTGACATTGATAGTGGGACAGTTATTCGTATCACCGGCACAGCTTTCATTGCCGTGACCCTATCTGGTACAAAACTTTTGTTTGTGACCATGCTCACCACAATACCAACATACAACTTTGTTTCCATGTCGGCAGTTTCGCGAGGAATGGCCTTGCTCTCCACAGTAAAAGCATGTTTGCACAGATGAGGGCCTTTGTTGCTTAAGGATTTTCACATGGGTATTGTACAGCTTGAGAAGCAAGGAAGTACCGCGATCAGACAAATGAATGCCATCTCTCCAAAAGGAAGGGGAATTCCAGTGCTTGAATGATCCGCTGGTCTCGATAAGCGTAGCACCATACTCCTCACGGATATACTTTATGCACTCATTAATTTCAGTAACATCCGCATCACACCTTGGCATCACTTCTGATATGAACACGGAAATGGTATGATTTCTCCTCTTAAGATCTGCGATGATTTCAATGAAATCATTCTGAATCGCGTGGACTTTATGTATCTACTAAAGTGGTGTCAAATTAAGCACAACACCGTTCTTAAGTACTTGTTCAATTGGTGTCAAATTAAGCACAACACCGTTCTTAAGTACTTGTTCAATTGGTGTCAAATTAAGCACAACACCGTTCTTAAGTACTTCTGCATACTTTCTTATCTGTAACTTTATCTTGTATTGAGGTCCGTTTACCAAATGCACCTATATGTCAAAATCTAAAGTTATAGACCGATCAAAACATAAACTGTATTATATGACATTATATTTCTCTGACCTTTTACTCAGTTAATGGTGCTTGAGGACAAAAATTTAAATGAAATTTGCACAATTTAACCAGCAATCTTTATTTGATTTGAATACTTTAATAATATATATTGTATAAGTAATAAATAACTATAACCCTATTGCACATATTCATAGACAACATTGATTATGAAAAGAACTGTTAGTAAAATTATACATTACTTAAAAACGAACCGTTGGTACTTGGTCAAAAAACAAAGTGAGATTATAGATTATAGCAGCAGCTAAATACGCATACACATGGGCGCAGCATATGCATGGGTGCAGACACTTTGGACACCAAAAGTTGTGCAAAGAAAATGCTACATTTTGCATGATTTGTTATTTCTGGAACATATTCTTTCACATATTTCACAAGTAAACAAGGTAAATAAAAGATCAAAAGGTACTTCTGTGATATATCTATTAATTGTATGTTTTGCTTGCAAGATCTTAAAATTCACGGAAAAAAGTAATTTGTTTCATGTCAATACATAAATCATTGAAAGTGGCTGTACTTTGTATGGAAGTCAATGGAGATCGAACGTCTGTAGAAGTTTGTCCTGCTATTCCTTTTGAGTACTGTGAACTAACTCACCATTTTAAACTGCTTGACATCAAAGTAGTAGGCGTTCTAGGAAATTTTAAGATAAACCATACTATGTCAGTTTTGTTTTATCATCTGGAAATATATAGGATCTTTATTTTCATGTTTTATTGTATCCGAAAGAGAAACAGTATCTCAAGTCTTATAATGTCATAACTGTAGAGATTATTTATTCCTAAGAGTATAATAATTACCTAGATTTTCTTGTCTGAGAACCTTAATGGATTTTTCCGGTAAGCTTTAAATAGCATCTTAGGATGACTTCTCCCAGCCTGCCAAAAAGACCAGAGAGGGTGCGCTTGTTAGAAAAAAAGCATACTGGCATTTTAAGCTAGGTGGTAATTTGTGTCATTTGTTTTTTATTTTATTTTTCATAGATCAAAAATAAAATAAAGATTAACTACAGTATGCTTAAATCACAGTTAAAGAGTAAAACTATGATTATCAATGTAAAAAAAAAACCCACATAAACTAAACAAGAGGACGACTGAGTCTTCCTAGAGGGCGACTGAGTCTACCGGAGATTTGTGCGAAAAGGAAGTGACGTGATAAGCATCGGGATCATTGTCGAATGATTCTTTGATTTATAGATATGGCTTTTACAAGTTGATGTCCCGCTTGCGCTGCCTTTGTAATTAATCGATTAAATAATTTATACCAATGATTCACATACTGATCTCTTTAATTAAAACTTCAGCGCTAGCTTCTATATTTTACAAAGAAAGATTGTCAGCATTACTTCTAGGCAAAAGGGTCACAAACCGGCCAAAGAAGAAACTTAAGCCTGGTGCCTTTATTTCAGTTTAAGTTTTTAAGACTTACGTTTTTTCCCGCATGGACTCATTTTAAATTGAAGTACCAAAAATACTTAAGGTCTTCAGTGTAAACATTAGACTTTTAAACAACAAACTTAACATTAATATCTTAAACTTAACATCAAGAACGTTTAAGAAGTCCTAAAGATTCTTAAGGAGATCAATCATCGATCAATGCAGCTTTATCGATCAGAATTAATAATAATAATAAAAACCAAAATAGTTCCTTATTTTTTTCCCTAAGTTTAAATAGGTCACATCACATGAATTTGATTAAAATTGATTTATGTTTTATTCGTTATCCATTTATACCTTCGCATAAAAGGTTTTTTTTATTTTTGAAAAAAAAAATGAATCTAACGCGCAATTAATGAGCCAGTTCAATTGAAACGAAATAAACGTGGAGTAGAGCAAAAGCAGACTACAAAAAACATAATAGTTTTGATGAAGTGTGCAATAGTTAACATTTCCTGTCGACTTTCACACACGATGTTCCTTAAACGAAAATATACCTGGATATCTAACTGGATATTGAATTGGCTTGAAATATGTGTGTTATATTAAATTGTCTTAAAAAATATTGTTACCACAATCGAATTTGCGAAATGTCAACTTTAAACAAGAAATTGACCTCCCAATATCATCATCTTGCTTTCAATAGATTGCCTCTTTTACGAACTTGTCCATACTAAAGACATATGTTTGATAATCGAATTCAAATTAATGTAAAAGTATAATCACCTTATTTACTGCAAACTGAATAAGGACATAGGTGCCATTGCGCTGAAATTCAAATTGACTTTTTTGGTTACTTCGTAGGTCTTAGTCTAGTATAATATCCAAATATGAACACAGTTGTGTCATACTTTGTATTTTTCTCGATTAATTCTTAATTCTAGAACGTCGCCGATTAATGAAACATATGGAGATAACGAACAGTATTCCAGATAAAAAGTCCATAAAACAATACAAAATAGGAGCACAGTAAACACGGACCTCCAAACGATCAGGGGTAGGATCAGGTGCCATGGAGGAGTGAGCATCCCCTGCCGACCAGTCACACTCACCTTGTGCTTTTTGTCATGATTGAGAAATAACTTGAAAATCCGTCATCAATTCATTGTATAAATGATATAAATAATGGACTAAAAATTAATATGAAAAACGTCAATCAGCATTTGACTCAATGATAAATTGTATTTGCTGACAAGGTCATTGTATCTTTTGTGAGCCTGCTGAAATTCTTTTTCTTTATCTTTGGAATGTTTCGATGATTAGCTAGGAACGAGTGCTATTATTATTTTAGGGAATTACACAATTAATTGGAAAAGCTATTCTTCACAAATTATACCTCGGAAGGCCGTGAGTTCGAATCCCGACCGCAACTGACCTAAGTAGGTAGAAATTAGTAGCAACTGTTTCTACGCAAAGCCCTCGTCACTTTCAAGTGAAGGTTTCGAATCTTTGGACGAGACCTTCAAGGTCACCATTTGAAGTACTTCATTTTTATTTGATTATGTCCTTATGTTAGTGAAAAATCATCAAATGAAACGTAGAAAAACCCACATATAATCAAACAATCAATCGATCCTATGACCTAAAGCTATTATACAGCAAAATAACAATATAGATTGAATAGCTAAAAAAAGGATCATTTAAGAACCTAACCATTGAAAAAAACAGAAAGCCTTAGAAATTTGCATGCAGAAATTTTTAAATATATTTAGCCAAAAAATGTCTTTTCCCAGCAGACTGTACAATTTTTAATCACAATATTTATAACTTGGCAATACTTTATAATCATATTTATAATACCTGTGCTTTTTTCCAGAAAAAAGGAAGATGGGACTTTATATTCTTATACTTTTGGTGGCTTCGACGATGGTGAATTCGCAGTCAAACAGTAAGAAGTAAAAGTCTAATACATTAAAACACGCTTAAAGTAAACTCTCATATAATTAATATAAGCTGCCAGCAAATTGTAGAAATTAATATAGATGTAGCCAATTCATCTTAAAAGATTATTAACCATTACGTGTCTATACTTTGTTAATCTTTATGTACAGTTTTTATTACTATTTCATTAATTTATTTAATGTTAATACTTTTGTTGTCTTTAAAAAGATCGAAATATAATGACAATAAATTGTTTTGTAAGATTTTCAAAATTAGATTTACTCAGTATTGATAGTTCGATAAGATCCAAGGAGGAATTGCATTGTGGGAGATATTTGTGATATTTTTTCGTCAGGTATATTTGCTCTTTATAGATTGTGCTTGCATACAAGTCTACAACCCCGTCTGTTGGATAAACGGCAGGACATATTCTAACTCCCAATATACAGGGTGTGTGTACGTAACTACGATCTACACATACAAATCAAATCTACAAATCCTTAGATTGATCATTTAATAGTAAATTCAATTTTAAAGACCGTTACATACTATGATGTACGTATTTAATAACACATATCCTAAAATTTGCAACATATTCTGTTTATACAGGCACGTAGCAACGGGGGGGGGGGTGGCACTGGATGGGGGGGGGCTCCCCCCATTTTTTTCCCAACATTACCTTTACTATTGAAAATGTCTACTGAAAGGCTGGTTCCCCCCCCCATTTTACCAAAGTATCGTTATATGAAGAAAATGAAGTATTTTATACAAAGATATTGGAAGTGAAAGGAAGTTGGGCTTGTAAAAACTTGGCCACTACCCCCCTCCCCCCCCCCCCCACGACATAGAATTTTTGAGTTTGTCAATGTTCCTTATTTTTTTTACTTGTCAGCTTCTATAGGTAAGTACAAAAAAAATTTCTCTGGATGGCATGCCTTCTTTCAAAAATGATGCTACGTGCCTCTTATATTTCCCCATTAGATACTTGTAAGAGTTGTCTTTCGCCTCCTATCGTTTAAAAGCATTTCCCCCCGTTAAACAATTCAAACTGAGTATTCTTGTTATTGTGTTTTTATTTTATTTTTAAAAGTCTGTTTTAGTGATTTGCATGCTTTTTTGGGTTGTGAAGATATTTCACGTTTCATTTTTGTTTTCTTGATACATTGTATTTCCTTTATTTGTCTAACAATCGACAGTCATGATTTTATTAAGTGTAGTATACAAAGACTTTAAATGTAATGTAGGTCGTTTTCGTTGTATCATATTCAATTATTTCATTTTTTTGTGAATTTTGTCAGGAAAATAAGGACATGAGAAGTAGAATACAGTAGGTAAGACTGGTCGAGAAGGAGATTGTTATGTCCATTATACCGGAAATCTGGAGTTTGTATCATATTGGGTTCATCATTTAGATCTAACGCATACTTCCCTGAATAGACTGAATAAATCATATAGTCAGTAACTTAATGTTGTGTGTGTTGAACGAACCCTATGAACAGAGTGATAAACATAACAGAGATGTCTAATCCTCTATGGCATCTGACCTCGCCTCTGTATTTTAAAGAGATTCATGTTTGCTCTGCTCCTACATTGTATTATTTCAATGGACTTTTGAGCTCCCTATTTTTTTCTTTTTTATCCATATTCAGTGAAATATTTAGCAAATGTTAAACAATTTGGCCATGAAATATGCAAACTTTACGGTCCTGAAGTATTTAAAACAGACAGTACTTTTTCTTTAGATGCATGATTTTCTATTGAGTTCAGAAGATCATATATTACCTGTAGATATTAATAAAATTTTCATTTATTAATATTTTTCCAAGATAAAGGTATACATAAATCGTAAATCATTCAATTGACACCCCCAACAAATCTGTTGTTTAAGAACTCTTTTATCTTTTTCTGTAGAGGTGTTTCCGTACAGTGTATGGGGGAGTGTCCGTGTAGAAACCCAAGGAACCCAGGGAACTGTGCCTGTCCGTTTATATACGACCCGGTCTGTGGATTTAATGGTAGGACCTAGAGTAACAGCTGTACTGCACGCTGCAGGTAAGATAAATCAAAATTCGACCCCGGGATGGGTGGGTCATAATGCATAGACTCAAACATAGACGAGCTCACTTTTGATCTCAGTCTAATTATTCAACCATATGAACCTAAATTTTAGACTGGGATCAAAATTGAAATTGTCTGAATTTTATGGACTTCTCTTTGCGTGCACTCCGGATGATGATTCAGGCTTACATTTAATCAAATTTTTAATCCCCTGATAAATGTTTATGATTAATTTTGTAATGAATATATATCTTTTGAAGATTAAGGGACTCCGATCTTCAGCCAGGATAATGATGAATGAAAATTGTTGCATGAAAATATTTAATTTTTTAACTTCATTTAAGGACTTTTTGAATTAAATTATAAATTAAAGAGTTGTCCTTCCTGGCTGAGGGTCGGAGTCCCTTGATATGTTTTTTGAAGCAATATTGGCAAATACATGTATTTAACCTTTTCTCTGTGATTTCATTGCACTGAACCATGATTCTTTTAATACAACATATGAAATTTTATATAAGCTTATAATTATTCAACTATATGCCATATATAAAAGCAGTAACTTTTTTACTCATTGCTAAGTATTGTCATTTTTGCATTCATTGTAACTTATCGTTGAAAATTTTCTCTCTCTTTTAGTGGAGTATTTTTCTATTGGCGGGGAAGATGCCCATTCTAACCAGTACACATGTAGCTGCATACTTAAAAAAAATATACTTTTCTTTTTCTTTTTTTTTTCTTAATTTAGTTTTACTTTATTTTTACATGTATTTACATGCATGAGAAGGTTTCTCACAAAGAGAAAAATGACGGTAGGGAGGTTTTTGCATGTGTTTTCTGTTCAGTAATGTTTACGTAATTCAAGCAATAATTAATCATGTAAGTTTTTATTCTGCCTTTTTTTTTGTTCAGTCAAAATAACAAAATATTAAAATTTTGAGTTCTCATTTTAGGAGTATAAATCGGTAGTTAGATAGTTTGTACGCAGTCACAATATTCCGGTGATTTTCCTCAGCGTACAAAAATATATTTCAGAAATATATTGAAAATCTTTGAAATCCTTATTAAAGATTAAAAGGAGAAATGTGATTCCATGTAATTTTGACCCTAACCCTGAAAAAAGTAAGGTTGTCGTATGAAGGTTTACGATATGAAAACATTTAGGGTGTATAAAAACTTACCTTTTCATTCAATCCAATTAGAAAAATAATAACATTTAATTTCATTCAAAGAAAAAGCATTGTCATACTTCATTTTTTATTGATAAACAAGATTTACACTTTTCTATTTTTGCTGGACACTAAAACAGAAGCTAGTAATAATAAATCAGTGTATACAGATGTATATACATTTTATTGAAGTATTTAATTAAAGGTATTGAAAGGTATTGCTTTTTTTTTCTTTTAATAGTGTTTCATTACTTCCTTGAAAAGGATGCGAGATATTGACACGGGGATCCATCGGATTTATGAACGATCCTCTGCGTACAGTTCTTTTCAATAACAACGCATCCCTCGGGTAAACTGTAGTTCATAAGCATGCTAAAACAAAAAAGAATAATACTTTAACACACGAAAATAAAAAATCCTGCTTGTTATTAATTTATATTTTCAGGTTATTTTTTATCCTTCTCCGTGGTTGGTCCTGTATTAAGGTGAAAATCCCTCTGCTTCAAATTTCACGAATTTTTTAAATGAAAAAAAATCCAAACATTGATTTTCATCAACAACAATTGCATTAGATTCAAAGTAAAAAAAGTTTAAAGTATGAAGCGTTGCTTACTCTTTCAGAAATAAATATTATGTCTTATCATGATGGGAAGAAATGTTGATATGGTTAACATACATATCAATTATTTTTTTTATAATACATAATTTTAAACAACAAAATTATTAGTATGAGGTATGAGTATCAAACAGTTTTCCGTGCTTCTAAATAATATGCATCCATCAAAAAGAGAAATCTTTTATTATCGTTCTTTAAAATATTTTAGTGAAACAAAATATTGATTAAATGCATATATTTCTTAACAATTCTGCATCTGAAATTTCTAAAACAATAAAAAGGATTTTTTTTTTACAGAAACTGGAATTAAACATCTGTGCAATAGATAAGATTTGTTTGATTTGACTGTAAAGTGGTCTTCATTAAAAAGAATTCTCTACTATCTGACAAGATAAATCATTGAATTTCAAGGGAAAATGTCTTCAGAGAGTTATCTCTCTTAACAGATGGATATTACACTATAAAGAATGAAGTTAACAAATATGACGATTACTTCCATAACATATCAATTATGATGAGACAAAATTATCAACAGTTTTGTTTAAATCAACACTTCTTAAGTTCTTTGAATGTTCGATGTTCTTGGGAGCAAACAAAATCTAGTATCATTAAAGGCCGGTACACGCGGTAAGGCTTGAAACTTAAGTTCTAGCCTTACCGTGTGTACACCCTAAATACACGTTTTGTGGAGCCTTACAAGTCTGAATTTAGAATAGAACACGGCTCTTTTTCCTAATACAAGACTTAGCTGACATTTAGTTCTTGACCAATAAAAACATTTACCCAAAGTTCAATCTATTTTTATAAAACCATACACGTTGGTACATTGAAGAAAACACAAAGTATATATTCGAGTAAGATAGTGATACTATCTACAAATACTTCAGATAACCTCCTCTTCCTTATGAAGAAGTGTTGATGCACTGGTCAGTAAAACTATATCAAAGTCTTAGTTAGTATTTTATTATTCCGTTTCATAATGTGCATTGTTTATGGATCAAAAACACATGGAATATATGTAAATGTTGTTTATGATATTGTCAGTCTAGCCTTAGTGTGTGTAGACGGGAGCGGTACGTCCTGCAAAGCGTAAGGTTTTAGACTTATAAGGCAAGCCGTACCGTGTGTACCGGCCCTAAGTCAAACAACTGATTTTTTTCATGCTAGTTGTAAGACCATGATGGATATGGAGACAACGAACAGTATTCAATATCAAAGTCCATAAAACAATACCAAATAGAAGCAGAGCAAGCACGGACCTCCACAACATCAGAGATGGTATCATGTGACAGGGAGGAGTGAGCATCCCCTGCCGAACGGCCACACCCACCGTCAGCCCCCAGTCACGATCAGGAAACAGCAGGAAAATCCGTCCTCAATTCGGTGTATTAATAATGGTCAAATTACTAGTATGAAAAACATCAGTCAGCATTAGACTCAATGATAAATTGTATGTCATTGTATCGACCATAGAACTTACGAAATGATGACCCCAAACGAGACCGCCGACACCATCATTTACACATTGGCTTATAAACGGAGTTATTTCCTAATCTTGACTAGGTGCACATGGCTGCTGTGACTTTTTGGCAGGGAATGCTCACTCATCCATTGCTTTAGAGTTCTGTTTGTTCCTCCTGATTTATTTTGATTTATTGAACTTTTGACCTTGAATTTTGTTCGTTAGTGTAGGGTGGTGTAATTTCATAAAATAGATTAAAAAAAACTAAAACGAATACCGAAAAAAGTCTTACGAGCAGCAATAAAGACCAAAATCCGCTCCGCAATGGCACCTTATACACTTGGTCATATCTGTGTATGCTTCTCCTGGCCTTAAAGACACCCCAGAATAGTTACAGTTTGTGGGAGGCGGATCTAAAATAAGAAACAATTCAAAATATTAAAGAGCAAGAGCCACTTTGGGCCTTATTTGGTCCTGAGAAATTCTGAAAAATAAAAACCGCTTGGTTTATGTTGCAAATGCAGTATTTATCACTTGGAATGTAGGTGACCATGTATCTATTAATCGTGACGTAATTTCACATCTAGTCAATGCATTATGACGTCATAAAATGCGTCATTTTCCTCATATCCTGTAAATTCCTTTGAAAATGACCTTAAGTTGAAGCATTTTTTTTTCAAATTTCATATAGAGTACAACCTCTGATCCAAAATGTGCAAATACATAATGAAAGCTGTTTCTGAAGATTAACTCATATTTTAATTCTTTGCTGAAGGTAGTGAAATACGCATGTTTCTGCAAATTTCAAGAACAT
This sequence comes from Saccostrea cuccullata, assembly GCF_032062105.1. Lineage (NCBI taxonomy): Eukaryota > Metazoa > Mollusca > Bivalvia > Ostreida > Ostreidae > Saccostrea > Saccostrea cuccullata. Next base: position 5,969 of record NW_026929442.1, on the reverse strand, counting down.
TGCAATTTCTCAAAGCCTGTTTTCCAATATGTGGATTCTCTAAACGAAATTTTATAGAAAATATAGAAAAATGAAAACACCAAGTATCTTCTTTATTTTGATTTATGAAATGGGAAAGAGGGTGATAGTTGATTAATTAATATTAGTACAGTGTAATTTTATGCATAAGATAGATCTTGCTCTTTTAATGCAGGCTATAAACTAATTATACATGTACATACAAAGATAGGCAACACTGATAAATCAGTATTGAATCCCACATGAATCAAGTGTTGCAATCAACAAGCAAAATCGCAATTTTAAATTGAATATGTCTATGATTTTATGCGAATCACTGTCATTGTTTGACAAAATTAATAGAAAAAGTACAAAAGAACCAAAGGAACTTAAGAACATGTATTTCATTTATCGAGCAATATAAGGGAAAACGTCATGTTTACTATATCAAGGATGAAATATGATCTCATGCAAGGTAAGGAAAGTTTTGCTGCTCAATGGTCAGTGAATGCAATAATGGACTGAGGGTAAAATTTCATATTGAAACCAAAATTCTCATTAAGGACGTACCACAGCATTTATTTTTTTTCTCTCTCTCTCCCTCAATTTTGTCTGGCATTTCCGTAGAAATCTGGGGGAGGGAAGGTGGGATCCAAATAATTTTGCCGATATATTGTATACTATAGGAAACTTACATATTATATGCATGTGCCCGTGAAGAAAAAAATCTGAAGACCTAAAAATATTAAGCTGTGTCCCCTCCCCAAACTGCAATTGCTTCCGATAGGCCAGTTTGGTATATACAGCTGTAGTATATAAAACAGCGACATAAACGTTGAAAAAAGGGGAAAAATCCATGATAATTGTAATATAAGACATAAATTAGTGTCTACCTGCTCTTACCTGTCGACCCTGGCGGTGGTGGTGTTAACTGTTGACCAACGAAGCACTGTCCTGTACAGCCATCACGAAAAACAAAGAACCATAACAAAGACAGAAGAATGGATTTCATGTTACTTAAAACTGTTATCATATTAAGCATTACACCGTTCTTAAGTACTTTTTCATACTTTCTTATCTGTTACTTTATCTTGTATTGAGGTCCGTTTACCAAATGCACCTACTAGTATATGTCAAAATCTAGAATTCTACACCGATGAAAACATAAACTGTATTATACGATATTATATTTCTCTGACCTTTTACTCAGTTAATGGTGCTTGAGGACAAAAATTTAAATGGAAAGCACAACACCGTTGGTGTCAAATTAAGCACAACACCGTTCTTAAGTACTTGTTCAATTGGTGTCAAATTAAGCACAACACCGTTCTTAAGTACTTCTGCATACTTTCTTATCTGTAACTTTATCTTGAGGTCCGTTTACCAAATGCACCTGCTAGTATATGTCAAAATCTAGAATTCTACACCGATGAAAACATAAACTGTATTATATGATATTATATTTCTCTGAGATTTGTCTCAGTAAATTGTGCTCGAGGACAAAAATCTAAGTAGAATTTGCTCCATTTTACCCTTTTCGGCAATCATTATTAGATTTATTAAAATTTATTAAATAGTTTAAAAATATATATTGTAAAAGAAAAATTATCATAACCCTATTGCACTTATTTATAACATAGACAACATTTATTTTGAAAAGAACTGTCTGTAAAATTATACATTATTTACAAACGAACTCTTGGTACTTGGTCAATAAACAAAGTGGAATTATAGACTAATTCCCAAAAGCACCTAAATACGCATAAACATGGGCGCAGCATATGTATGGGCGAAGACACTTTGGACACTTAAATTAGTGCAAAGAAAATTCTACATTGTGCATGATTTGCTGTTTCTGAAAAAAAAAACTCTTATATATTTCACAAGAAAACAAGGTAATAAAAAAAATCAAAACGTAGACTTCTGTGAGATATTTAGTAAATGTTTCGTTTTCAAGATCTCGAACTTTCACGGAAAGAAAGTCATTTGCTAAAAGTCAATATATGAATCATTGAAAGGCGTCCATTCTTTGCATGGAAGCCAATGGAGAATGTTCTGCTTCTCCTTTCGAGTTTGTTTTGAACACATTTTATTGACAACATGTCAAACGATTTTGAGTAATGTGAACTACCTCAGCATTTAAAACTGCATGACATCAAAGTAGTAGGAATACTTAAATTTGTAGATAAACCATACTATGTCAGTTTTGCTTTATCATCTGGAAATATATAGGATCTTTATTTTCATGATTTATTGTATCCGAAAGAGCAACGGAATCTCAAGTCTTATAGTGTCATACCTATAGAAACCAGTTATTTATAAACTCAAAATAAATACCTAGGTTTAATCTTAATGCATCTTTTCCTTGTAAGCTTAGAATAGCATCTTAGGATGCATTCTCCCAATCTGCTAGAAAGACAAGAGAAGGTCCGCTCGTTAAAAATAAAAACAAACTGGCATTTTAGGTAAGGTGCTTATTTGTTTCATTTGTTTCTTATTTTTCATAGATCAAAAATAAAATAAAAAGAACTACAGTATGCTTTAATCATAGTTAAAGAGTTAAACCATGATTATCAATGTAAAAAAAATCATAAATTTAGCTGGAATTCCACAACACTTAAACAAGAGGACGACGGAGTCTTCCCATAATTAGTCCCTCCTAACGGAGTTCTGTGCGGAAAGGACGTAACATAATGTGCACCGGGATTGTTGTCGAATGCTTCTTTGATTTATAAATATATCTGTATGCTTTTTGCAAGTGGATGTTCCGCCTTACGGCGCCTTTGTAATTAATCGATTAAATAATTTATACCAATGATTCACATACTGACCTCTTTCATTAAAACTACCCTAGCTTACATATTTTACAAGGAAAGCATTACTTCTAAACAAAATATTCACAAACCAGTCAAAGGACAAACTTAAGACTGGGCCTTTATTTCAGTTTTATGTTTTAAGACTAACTTTTTTTCCGCATGGATTCATTTTAAATTGAAATACCAGAAATACTTAAAGTCTCCAGTTTTAACATTAGACTTTTAAACAGCAAACTTAACATTAATATCTTAAACTTAAATAAAGAACGTTTATGAAGTCTTAAATATTTTTAAGGAGATCAATCATCGATCAATGCAGCTTTATCGATCAAAATTAATTCAAAAAAAAACAAAAAAAGTTCCTTATTTTTTCCCTAAGTTTAAATAAGTCACATGAATTGATTTATGTTCTATTCGTTATCCATTTATACCTTCGCATAAAAGGTTTTTTTTATTTTTGAGAAAAAAATGAATCTAACGTCGACTTTAAACAAGAAATTGATCTCACAATTTCATCATCTTGCTTTCAACAGATTGCCTCTTTTACGAATTTGTCCATACTAAAGACATATGTTTGATAATCGATTCAACTTAATGTAAAAATATAAACACCTCATTTGCTGCAAACTGAATAAGGGTATGGGTGCCATTGCGTCAATATTTAAATTGGCTTTTTTGGTTACTCCGTAGATCTTAGTCTAGTATAATATCCAAATATGACACAGTTCTGTCAGACTTTGTATTTTTCTCAATTAATTCTTAATTCTAGAACGTCGCCGATTACTGAAACATATTGAAATAACGATCAGTATTCCAGATAAAAATTCAATAAAACAATACAAAATAGGAGCACAGTAAACACGGACCTCCAAAAGATCAGAGATGGGATAATGTGCCATGGAGGAGTGAGCATCCCCTGCCGAACAGTCACACATACCGTGTGCTTTTTGTTATGATCGTGAAATAACTTGAAAATCCGCCATCAATTCATTGTTTAAATAATATAACTAATGGACTAACAATTAATATGAAAAACGTCAGTCAGCATTTGATTCAATAATAAATTGTATTTGCTGACAAGGTCATTGTATCTTTTGTGACTTTAAATGAGCCTGCTGAAATTCTTTTTCTTCATCTTTGGAATGTTTCAATGATCAGTTAGGAACAAGTGCTATTATTATTTAAGGGAATTTGACAATCAATTGGAAAAGCTATTCTTCACAAATTATATCTCGGAAGGCCGTGAGTTCGAATTTCGACCGCAACTGACCCAAGTCGATAGAAATTAGTAGCAACTGTTTCTACGCTAAGCCCTCGTCACTTTCAAGTGAAGGTTTCGAATCTTTGGACCAGACCTTCAAGGTCACAATTTGAAGTCCTTCATTTTTATTTGATTATGTCCTTATGTTAGTGAAAAATCATTAAATGAAACGTAAAACAACAACATATAATCAATCAATCAATCGATCCTATGACAGAATTTACCTTTAAAAGACATTCATGAAAATGAAATTGTAAATCCTAAATTATTTGAAGTTTCGAAGATAAACATTTCTTTTCAATATGTATGAAATATTTATATATTTCAAATAAAAAGGGCCTTGAATCTGTTTATTTTACGATTGATGTGTCGTAATGTATTTGAAATATTGGCGCATACTTCATCAGACCCCATAGACCACATTAAAGTAGATAGTCCTAAAAATGTGATAAATAATAGTTTTAAAAATTCTTCTGTTTATGATAAATTATTTGAAAAAAAAATTAAAAATCAAATATTTCAAAATATGGAGAAACAATGATAAATACTCAATACGTTTGACAGAAATACAATGTAACTTCCTTTTTGTATGCAATTTCGTTTACTAGCTAAAGTGAACATACAACTATTCTCACAGTTGCATTTTCGGAATGCCTTTTATATTTTAATTTTTTTCTTCAAATTTGTACTTTTATTTTTATGTCTTCAATCTTTATTTGATTTCGTTCTTAGCCCAGAAAATATCATAAATTCATAAATTTCGCAGTCGATTATCATTTTTATTACTGTCTTTTTATGTTTGCATTTTTCCTTCAAATGCGTAAAAATGATAAATTATATTTGTTTTTTATTATTATAGACCTACTTTGTTTGAAGGATTAATTAAGTATAAACTTTCACTATGAAAAGCCTACATGCATGTGTGTATTTCTTGGTAAGTAAGAATACTTTTTAAGCTAAAAAAGATAATGACTATTTATTTTAATTTAGCAAAGAGTATAGATTATTAGACGATCAATTTTTTAAACTGTGTTGCAATTTTAAATTTAAAGTAGTTTTATAAGAAAGTGAAATATCCAAGGAAGGAAAATCGCCCAACATTTGTTAGTTTTTTTCCAAAAATACTATAAATACCATCGGATTCATAATGTTGCGGGAACGTGAATTCTGTTCAATCCACGAATGAAAAATACGAGCATTGTTTTCATTTCCACCATGTACCTTAGATGCACTCTACGTTGACAAATTTCATGAAGAAGAATATGGCTCGAAGTAATACAACGTGGGAAAATTACTTTTTATATCTTGAAGTTGAATTTTGTATATTCTTATAAAAATATATTTCCAGTTTTATTTGTTTCCTCTGTTATAACTCTTCAAAAGTTAAATTAATTTCTTGATATTTCAACCAGAATGTACATTTTGCAAGGCAAAAGGTAAAGAGTTAAGGCCTATTATGCTAAGCTCCCCACTTCTTGCTTTGTGCGTCTATCTTTGTGTTTGACGTCAGTTGGCGTGGACTAATGAAAGTGGCATGGGAGGCCTCGTGTATTTTAAATCTATCAGAAAAATTTTTTAAGTCCATATTCACAAAAATTTACGTTATTTTACAATGAAATGTTAATATCAGGAATCACTTTATACTTTGAGGGGTATGCTGGGTAAATCAACAACAGTTATTTAGAAACATTGGATGATTTATGCATAATTCTCTTCGCCCGTTATGCAAATTATCCCACGTTGACTTGGAATACCTTACAAACTAGACAGTAATTCCAATAATATCCTCCTTACAAGGGATATTAGCATGATCTTTTTGATTGATTTGTACTTTTTTAACAGTTGGTGACTGTGGTATCTTGTGGGAATTATCATGGAGGTGGACGGCCGTTGGG
>NW_026929441.1:0-38186 GCF_032062105.1 Saccostrea cuccullata | reverse complement strand
AGACACTTAATATGCATTATGTTTGAATCACTGTGGCATATAAAGAATATAAGATTGATTAATAAATGAAGGATACAAATATTACAAACCACTTATTTAATTACCTTGAACTCTGACCTTTATTTCAGCAGGTCTTGAGGAACAGCTAATTCTATTACAACTCTCCAACCGGAACCAGTATTCTTGACCTGTGTTTAACAGTCCAAGGTCATAAAATCCAACTTCACCTTCCCCCGGGTCTGTTATATTTTTAATAACTCTCCAATTGGATCCTTCTTTACGATACAAGGTGAAGACTTGGTCTGGTCCGCCATTAAAGTTTGATATCCAGGTAAGACTGATGTATCCTGAAGCGTAGGAATATCCGGTAAAGTTCAAAGGTGGCTGAGGTTTATCTTACAGAATGAAAAATAATGAAAGTGTAAAAGCACAAGTGCATTTCATAAGTCAAAGGGAAAATGTCCGAATACTGTAAGGGGATATTCAATTCATTGTTCTATATGGATGTCGTACAACGAAAGGAAAAGTTTTATGCCCAAAAAGGGAAAGCACAAATAATTTTTGAGTATCATACAATCATTAAATGAAAGAAAAATGAATTTTAGGTTTGGGAAAAAGTCAAATAAGAAATGATGTTGAAAAAACTATTTTAAAATGTAAAATTTCAATTTCATAGGTAAATATCTAATTGATAGGCTTTGGCTATAAATTAATAAGAATTCCAATAATGAATTGTTTTAAAAATATTTATTGGGGTCCATTGTTAGGAATGTTTGATAAAATAAAATCCCTTTTATAATCCATGTTCAATATAAAACGAAGCAAATAATTTTTTAAATGTATGAGTCGTTTTTCATATGAAGCAAAGGAACCATATCTGTAACAAGTAGAATACTATTATTTTTATGTTCCTTGTCTTTTCTTATAAAGGATATTTAATTGAATTTAGCTGTAGGGATTCTTTATGACATGAATTCAAATTCCTTGCAATCGATGAAAATGCTTCGTTTTCAAAATAATTTCAAAAATCTTTTAATTGCCTCAAAAGTAAATAATATCAACTTTAAATCAACATTTTTGACATCATTATAGATCAAAGAGACCGATATTAACTCATTGAGAAACTTTTGAACTCAGTTTATTTCAAACATTAATGTTATGCCCTGTACAAACGGAGAGTAAAGATTTACAAATGACTTCAAAATAACCTTGCTGAATAGCCTTTTTGTAGAAATGAAATATTAAATCGCATTATTTGGCTATGTTTGAGCTGTCGTATTAACACAATTTAATTTGCATTAGTTTACTCTCCGTGTGAACAGGGCTAAAGAGTACAACCTTCGGCATTAATTGTAATATCAATGATCGTTTTTCCTCTGTACATCAGTGAGTAGTTTCCGAACGCTCTATGGTCAGGAATAGGAATGCTGCTTATTATCATTTGTTTGTATATAGAAGTATCTCTTTGTAAATCTAAATTGGTTAATATAGACTCCGCTGAAGGACCTGACCACGTGATCCCTGATGGAGATATTGGTGGGTTTGCTATCACTGGCACAGTCACAGAAACATTCACATCTGGGCCACTCATGGAACCATAATTGGTTTTTACTACTGCAGACATATCAAGGCGAGGATCGCCTATATTCAAAGAATTAAAGTGACATTTGTAAGATTAAAGGATGTTTCAAATTTTAGCGAAAATATACAGAAAATAAGTTATAAAAATAATAACTTGTGGCAAATGATTATTTACATATTTTTCAATGTCTATGTCACTCTTCTTTGATAAACAGACGTTTTAAACATAGTATAAACATGTAAATGCATATTGTTGTATTTAATATTAAGATAAAATTCTTATATACGTTATATTTTTTTCATATGGCGTAAATTGTTTCTATATTATCTAAATTTAGCCCTTTCATGAGGTCAATCTAAAGATATATCGACTTTGGTCCACAGAAAAGCATATCGAACGAGCACGAAGTGCAAGATCGATATGATTTTCTGTGAAGCCGATATATATATATTATTTTAATAGTAACTTGATCCGAAGGGTCGTATCACGTCGAGTTGACAGGTGCAGAACTCGACGCTTCGCGTCTCGTTAGATCTGATGATCCGCGCCTGTCAACTCGATGTGATACGCTCTTCGGAACAAGTTACTGTTATAATGATAAATTGATTATATAACCCCACATAACTAGCAAAATATAGCAAAGAAAACTTTACAGATCGATTGCATAACATTTATCCATAAATAAAGCATAATAACAAGGGACTTTTTAACGCGCAAGAAATATAACGTCATATTTCTGCGTACTACGTCATCAGTTTCAGAGAGTGGTGATATGGGTTCAGAAAACAACATGTTGATGATCCGGAAAATCGGATCTCGACGTCACGTGATAGCGTAAATTCAACAGTAAAATTGGGTGATACACATTAGGTACATAATAAATCTATGGATTGGTCAAATTAAAGGGCTGCATTTGTTACATTATTTTTTACACAGATTAACAAAAAGAAAAAACAATGGGTAGAAGGCACAAGTTTTCTCTTTTTAACACTTAAGAGACTAGAGATCAAAATACTTATTGTGTTTCTTTATATCGATGGAGTAATTTAGATAATTTACTTATCCAAAATGCTACATTTATTTGATTATACTTTGTATCAATTTTTGACAAACATATCAAACATGTTTTATAAAGTAGATCCAAACTCGAGGCATTGTTACGTCTCATCAATTACAGAACATTAAAAATTATTAATGCAAGATGAAGTATATTTTTCAGACACATCGCCTCATACACTGTATTAGCTAATATTGTAAAATCATTACTATTTTTTGTTTTTACAGAAAGATGTCTCTAATTTTAGGAACATCAAGTCAATATGCATTTCAGATTCTATAAATAGTAACTCAAGTCTATATGTTATTATATACTTGATCAAATGATCAAGCTTGAACCAATTACAGAGCTTGAAATAAATGATAAAAATAATATACATCTATTATTCCCTTAAGATTTGTGATAAATATTTTGAAATGTTAAATTTGAATGTGTATAAAATCATAAAGTTTACTTACAAAGAACATTGATATTGAATGATTGATATTTTCTTTCAAACTCTGAAGAGCTTCCCTCGCAGCTGTAAGTGCTTGTGTCAGAGCACACTGCTTCCCTTCTCAGTGTGTGGTTTAACCAGGTAGTACTACGTTGCTCCAAGATCTCGTTACCAGTGAGTTCTTTTAGGTTAGTAACTGGAACTGGATTTCCCTCAATGTTACATGCCAAAAATAGAGGAGATCCTTCATCAACGGTTCGGCTATTTTGAAGATTGCCATTAATATATATCTTTGGATTCGATAAATCTAATGAAAAAAATATATTAAAAATATGAAGTAATTTTGATAACAGGATTTGTACTACGGAATGCCCTAACAGAATAAAAAAGGTTCTAAAAATATTAATTTACCATCACCTCTTATGATTTGTTTACGATATCCAGCAGGCATAATTGTTTAGAGCCTGTCCCATGAAGGGAGTGCAGTACATATGCATGGTCCTTAATGAGTTTTTTCTTTCTTTTTAACATAAGAACAATTTGACTTCTTTTATCTTATTAATTATCAAAAGACACCTGACCTACCGAGTTTCTTAGAACTTACATATCGTAATGAAAAAATGTAGATAACGGACAGTATTCAAGTTCGAAATTCCCTTAAACAATATAAAATATAGGCAGAGCAATGACGGACCTCCAAAACATTGGAAGTTGTATCAGGAAACATTGCTGCCGTTTGCACAGCAGACAAAACAGTCGATGGATATCTTCAACAAGAGACATTTCACAAAAAGATAGGACCTTGTTCTCCTGCTTCTTATTTTTTTCAGACTTGGCTGTACGTTTTACGAATAGAAATTTCAAAAAAATATATATATTTTGAAGAACATCGTGACATTATAATAGACCATGCTGGGAGGTATTGAAAAATGAAGCAGAAAGAACATTATTCCAAAATGTAGACAACGGAAAATCTAACCAAATTATCGAGCAGGTAAATTAGTTACTGTAAATTAACTTTATTCGCCTCAACTTTCATTCGCGATTCTACAATTTTAAATAAATCCGCGATGATGGATTTTTGCGACTGCAAAATTATTCTTTTCAAATGCAAAACAAAATAAATGGTTCGCTGCGATTAATATTCGCCAATTAAAGTAAGTTGCAAAACATGCGAATAATTCTCTCACGCGAATAAAAGGTTGACATGTACGTATTTAGTCACTGGCACTCAGAATATTGGATGAGAATTTCATACATGCATTGGTTTCCCCTCATTGATTAAAATTCACTTAAAGTTTTCCCTCCGCTTCAAAACACTGTATGGCAGGATGTAATCTAAAGATATATTGGTTTTATCAAATATATTTTTTTTTCGAAATCGGCTTTAATCACTTTAGGCAGCCATTAAATAAATGCCATTAAGACATAGCTTTGAATATGAATTGATCTTAATTTTTTTTTCATTAAGTTAAAGAATAAAAAAAAATCAAACGTAAAAACTTCACATTAGGTTAATTTTTACTGATCTTAATGCTTCAAAATCAAATAAATAGCATAAAGTAATCGGAATATATTTGATTTTAAGTAAGGTTAATCAGTCTAATCAATTGTTTTTTTTTTGTTTGTTTTTTTGCGGAAAAAAGTCATGTTTAAAATTATGCCATATAAAAATTACGTTCTTTTTGTGATCTTTGAGAAAAAAAAAGCCAAGAAAAAAATACTTTTCTTCATTCCATGATATAGCAAAACTGAATAAGGTTTTTTGTTTGTGTTCCATGCATTCCAGGGAAGTCCTTGTTTTCATATCTTTAGTTTTGGATTTTGTTCACCTTGTTATGCTTAAACGAGTCTTACACTGAATGTTCAGCTTGATGGATGATACTTCTTTCCCTTCCGTGCCGTTTACAACACATCTTATCATAGCCATACTAGTTCTATTCGCTGTTATCTCTGGTACAGTAACTGAAGACGTCCCAAGTGGTGTAACGTCTCTAAAACCCCAGAACGGATCTCTGAGTTTCCACTGCACGGTACAAGGTGGGTTACAGTCAGCTGAGCAATTATATGGACCAAATGTTTCCTCGTCATGAACACTTAGTCCGTCAATGGGTGGCTCGGGGGTTACAAGTACAGTTTCTGGACCATCTTTGAAGAGAAAAATAATACTGACATGGTAACAGGCTAAGTTTGGAATTCTTACATTTTCAATTGGGAAAATTAAATGAAATTGTTTATCAGACATCTGATTTACATAGTAAATAAGTCTATTTTACTTATCCATGTGAAATCAAGGGTGTACGGATATTTACAGGGTTTCATTCCATACACCTTGGAACAAAAAACTCCGTACACCCTTCATCTAACCTTGATAACGAATTTATATCCTATTTGTTCAAATAGAATTTTTCACAGACTCAAGGTTAAAAAATGTTAATTCAAACTTTCGATTAGTTTTGATATGTACTACAATGCATTAAGAGGCCATGATAAATGCTATTTGAAAGAGAGAAATAAGAAATAATAATATGATGAAGAATACTTTCTCAATGTTAACGATTAACGACCGTCACGGTAACTCAGTCGATAGCTAGTTTAACGGTATCTCGACTACCACTGACTTTAGTCTATGAAATATTGCTTGCAAACGTTCCTTTGTCAAGCGCTCGAAATTTTGAAGCGAGTGTTGTGGGTCTTTCGGGTGAGACCTTGAAAACGACGGTCGTGCAATGGCAGGCATAGGCACGCAAAAGAACCCTCATTACTTAATGCCTTGAGTGCAGAGGAAAGGGCAAGTTTTTCTCTACCCTTTTATTATTATTAATTCCATTTAATGCAGCTTATTTTCACGGAATTTCTTGGTGTAGACGCAGAATTAATTATTTCTTGTTAACCAATTCTTTAAATTAAAAAAAAATGAAGATTCATCGCAGTCAGGCAGGTACCCGTCGAAATAACTGGCAGTATCCAGTGGACAGACGTGAAATGATGAGTCTGCAAGCTAATGTCAGAGCAAGAAACTCCAAAGTATGAAAATGTATATATTGCCACCTCAACAGAATTAGTGACATGCAATATACCTGCCCTAATTCGTTTCCCTCAGGTTTATTGGGATTTTATTTATCTTTTTAATTGTTTTCAAAGCCATAAATTTGCAAGTATTGTTAGGAAAAAATACTCAAATCAAATGTTGATTTTCTTTTCACTGTTGTCATGAATAATTCTATAAATTATTTATTTTTCTGTTTTCTTGAATGGTGAACTGCCTTACCTCTGTACAAAGATAAAAGGGACTTGACTGAAATTATCTGACTTAGCGTTAAGCAGTTATGTTAAAGGGGCTGGAGTATGGCCATTTTAGACTATTTTGATCTCCTTTAGAATAAGAGTTTCATGTAAAGAAAAATACGATCAAATTTTAAAAGTAAGGCCATTCCAATTATTTTCTATGTTTGAAATTTATTTTTTTGCCAAATGATTGTTGACAGCTTAAGATATCAAATCTAAAAATTTAAATTATTTCTGATGGTTCATCCTTAAATCAATCGATCTTGACCAAGACGCGCAGATAATTCAAATTACCACATGCTTTGCTAAAATACGATAGTGTACGTTAAAAATTACCACTATACTTACATAAAGGGTTTATTTGAATTTCGTCACTTTTTTCTGATTCTAGGGTTTCCTTGGCCTGACAGCTGTATCGGTTGTATTTAACATCTTTGGTGACAATAAACCTGTAGGTCTCTCTGACCTCTCCATTTAGCTTAGTATTGTTGACAAACCATGAGTACGTTAATGGCGGAAACTTCTTGTAATAGGACGGGGCAGACGTAGATCTACTTTCACATTTCAGGTAGGCATATTTTCTGACTTGAGCGTTCAGATTCCCAGTTATTTGTGCTCTCACTGGTTTTCCTGAATTTTAAAATTTACTTCAAAGAATTTCTTAAATGTAACCGTAATACAGTACATTAAAATTTTATCTTTTTTGAATTATAAAATCATCATCAATACTTGTAAAGTACAAATCTTAAACACTCGCTACCACTGGTTTACACCAGATAGAGTTTTTTTCTTAAATATATTCTGTATTAGTTCTCTTCATTTATCTATGTATACCAGTTTAATCCTTCAATTTAATATCAATCCCAAATTAAGCAAAATCTTGTATCAAAATGGCAAAGCCATGATAAGTCTTAGTTGTACGGAAGTATCCTTAAATTCAATTTTGTTCAAATAATTACACCAGTTGGTAGGGAGGAGCGAAAGCGTAGTCTAAAACCTTGACATTATGTATACCTGCTATCATTGGATCAACTGGCTTAATTAAATAATTTTTGATGCGTTTAATAAACAATCGTAGATTTCATAGCGGTATACAACAATTTAGCAACTTTCCCCATTGTTATCGTGCATAAGCAAATTGCTGTAGGAAGTTTACATTAGATAACTTGCAATCCGGTTAATAAAAAAAATCACAGAATTTACCAAAAACAATTAGAACAACTCCCCCTCCTGACCAAGCATCTGCCTCGGAGATACCTCCTACGTAATATCCGGCATCTTGTAGCGTTATATTCATCACCTCAAACTGTATATAAACAGAATCCACGGGTCGGGTGTGATAAACGTACTTTTCAGTTGACGGGTCACTGTCTCTTATCTGCATTATCGTTGATACTGAATTGCTATATGCATGAAAAACTAAGTAAATCCCACTTCTAGGAAAATAATCTTCAGTCCATGAAATGTTTCTCGATTCACCCTCTTTAGATTCTACAGTTTTGCCTAAAAAGAAAGAAGGAAAAGTAAGGCAATTGTTAAAGAAGAAAAACCCAATTGTTAAAAGCAAACTAATTACACTGTATCATGAAAGAGTATTGTGGCTAAACATCTTCTTGATTGTTATTGTGGAATATTGTTAGGAAAAGAATAATTAGTAAACATAAACTGTTTATAAATATCTTTTCTTTCTATATTTTTCATTTTAATTCATGACATTGCTGAAAATGACAGTTTATGGATTCATAAATTAGAGTTTGTCTCATACGACCGGTCATACGACCGCCAGCTCTCCTATCCTAATTCAGTTGAATTATTTACTTTTATGTTGTTGTTGTGTTTGACTTGCTTTCAAATCTTATTACTTGAAAGAAAAACAAAAGAAAATAATATAACTGAAAGGAAAAAGAAACGCAGGGTAAACTTTTGAGGTGAATTAAATTTATTTTTCTTTTAATATTTTTCAGTATTCCTAACTAAGTTTTAAAACCATCTTTCAAAAAGATATAACCAAAATCACATATGATTTTGTTTAATATCAAATGAGTCATTGACGTTCATATGAAGCTACCCCACAAAAGTGAAAATCGAAAACTCTAATTGTCTTCAATGCCTCTCCAGCGCATCTGTCATGCCCCTTATTTTTCCTTTGTATGGAATTCACCAGAGTGTTTATCTTTCAATCCCTGGCTATATGCGGCATGGGTAACCATGCAAAGAAAATTCTCATACGACGCGCGCATGCGTCAGTGAGAGGAACACATCAGTAAGTTGACCGGCTCAAAAAACCTAATTGCGGAATTATTTTCTTTCTTTTTCGTGTGAACGTAATGATTATGATAGTCTACGTTATAAAAGGCGATTTTAAGGGTAGCAAGGTGGCGATTTAAGAGATGACAGGACGAATAACCCGCTCGTAATATGACTCTGTTTCGCGTTAACATCATCGTCACGGTTGGTTGAAAACCATTTTAGGCCCTCTCTGACAGGAATAATAAGTTTTATGTGGGAAAATTTACAAGAAACTGCTATGTTACCCGTTGTTGCCTTTTTCATTAAATGGGCAGTTCGAAAATCAAACCCAATCGAACTTTTGTAAACTGCACCAAGACTGCAAGAAATTCATATCGTCTTTAAATATTGAAAAACAAGGGGCATACCTCAGGTGCATCAAATGGTGCAACAAGATTTGTTGACAAACTCGTCGTCATCAAACTGCACATGTTTTGGGCTTTTTAGTGTTTTCCCTATGTGACGTCATAATGCTTACGGTTGAGTAATTCTGAACACCTATTTCGGTGCATAGTAACTAAGTTTCTCATCTGACCAAATTTCGTAATTGTCGGTCAAGTGGTGAAATTTTTTTCGAATATTAAGCTACCCTGCGTTTCTTTTTTCTTTCAGTATATATGTTTACTTATATTTCTTAATGACACCTTTTTCTACTTTACGGCCATATAATTTAGAATTAATCAAAATTACTTATTTTTTGTTATAAAACGCATAAGCACTGCTTCAAAAGGTTTAATGTCCTTAATGTATAGTACAAATAAAGAAATAATTCCTTTAGAATTAAAAACACTTACATTAAGTGTCATTAAGATTTAAAGAGAAAATTTCTATGTCATCAATTCTATCGTTACAGATAAGAAGGGAAGGTTGGATAAAATCAAACAACGCTATTATCATAAAATGAAAACAGGGAAGCTTGTTAACAGTTATTTCTGTCAGATTCTAAATACGATAGTGTTAAGTAACCTAGCATGGGAATATAGGCGCACTTTAACTGCTTTGTAAATATGTCATGAACTTGTGTATGGATAGTTTAATTGAATTGAAGGAAATATCCCCGTAAAAAAATCATAAAAAAATAATCAATAACACATAACATCAATGTTATTTAAGCATATCGTGATATTTCTGTGTTTGCTAAATCAAAACCATATTTGAAATAAAACATATGGAGATAAAGAACAGTATTTAAATTCAAAAGTCAATAAAACAATTTAAAATAGGAGCGGAGCAGAGCAAGCACGGACCCTAAAACAACAGAGGTGGGATCAGGTGCCATGGATGAATTTGCAGCCCTGTACTTCTTGTTGTGGACAGGAAATTTACGGACAATTCCCTCGTCAATTCAGTGTTTAAATAATAGACTAAAAATTGGTACGAAAAATGTCAATCAGCATTTGATGCTATGATAAGTTGTATTTGATGAAGGTCATTTTACCGACCATAGAACCAAAATTATAACATTAAACGAAACTGCTAAATTTTATTGTAAAATATTTCAATATGACTATATGATTTAAATTCTGTTTTGTTATCATTTTTTTTCAAATGTTAATGAAGAATTTTTTTTTTAAGTTTAGTGTAAGTTATTATTGTATAAATCACACAGACTTGTATATATAGGTATATCTCATGAAGCGCGATATATCATTTACCTACATATTTTTTTTTGGACAAAATACAGAAAACATATCATTAAAAACAAGAAATCACAAAAAACCTTTAATGTCTTGATTCCTGTTTGCTTATCATTTAACTTGTTACTTGTTTATTTGATTAATGGAAACAAATGTAATCATGTATGGTTTTAAATTTGATATAGCTTATGGATGATGCTTGATGAAATTGTACTTTAAGGTAAAGGAATAGGACAAGCTCTGCTGGATATCAGATATTTTTTTTCACAAAATATGCAGTACTTGATAGCCAATTTCAGTCATATACACTCAGTCTCTCTGCATAGAATGTGGCAACTAGGTCCTGAATTTTAGTGATACATTCGGCATTGAAATTATTTGGACCATTTCATTAGACAGTAACATGATTGATGCAACTTCCTATTTTATCTTAATATGCGGAAAATTTGAAATATTTTTGGTTTTTTTTTTTTCAAATTATACTTCCATATTAAATATTTTCAAATATACATAGAACTTTTAAATAAACTTACTGTTAAATGTCTTTTTGTAGTCTTTATAATTTTGTGATGTGTACAACTCCCGTACCTTTATCGTTACGGTTTTGTATAGCGTAACATCTTCCACTCTGTATTGGTCATCATCAACCATTATCCAGCCAGATTCTGAAGAATCCTTAGTGATGGTTATAATATTGTGGATTGTTGATACATTGCTCCATGTAAATATCAGATTTCCATTGATAATTTTAGTGAATATTTTAAAATATTGACCTGAAATAAATAAAATATCGTATATGTGAACTTAGTTCCTAAAATACTTTTTTTTTATCTGAGGGGTGAGGGGGGGGGGCAAATAAAAGCAAAAAATATATATAGTTGCGTGATGTTTTAAAACTAAAATTTACCTTAGCTTAGTCAAATTATTGTCTTTTGTTGCATTTTAAATGCTCTGTAAATAAGACATGGAGATTAGGAACAGTAACCAAGCTCAAAAATCCATTGATACAATATAGAAGGAGAGTAAACATGGACATCTAAAAGCGTCAGAGGTGGGATAAGACATGGGGAAATAATTAAGCATCTTATGCCGATCGATCACACCAACCACGTGCTCCTCGTTTTAATCGAGAAACTGTATAAATAAATGTCTTACAATAAGTAAGATAAATATAATATATCACAGATGTCACTTAAATGTTTAAGAATGCTTTGTAAATAGTGTTTATTTTAATAATTGGTGAGTTCCTGGCCTAAATCGTCACATGAAGCTGACAGGTTTGGTAAAACGATCGTCCCTAAGTTTTATCTCATATACTGTGGAATCATCAATGTTCGTGGGGGACCAATGTTCGTGGATTTCGTGGGTCACCCTTACCCACGAATTTACATCCCCTCAAACATTCATTTTGTTAACATATTGATTCATTGAACTATCATATTTATGAGAAACCCACGAAATTATGTCCCCACGAACAGGTCAAATTTTGCTTGACTACGAACATTGACCCCCACGAATAAAAATGATTCCACAGTATGTATTCCGTTGGTGGAAAATTGGATTGGGTTAAAAAGTCACAACATGGACTTTTTACAGGGCAATTAGTTCTCTGAAAAGAATTGACACGTCTTTTTTTTCCTTTTTGCTGGATAACAGGATTCTTTTGTCTCATCCAAACTATTACGCTACTATCTCATAATAGTCGACGGTAAACTATTCAAGCGTGCAATTAACTCTCACCACCCGGCGATAAACCCTCACAGGCGACTGTCAAATCATTATTCTTTTGTAGAAACATTGGCTAAGTCTTGAAATTCGGGACATCTGATGTCCCCGACTAAACGATGACGTTGAAGCTGTATTTGACGAATAGCTGAATATCAATGTCTGTTGTTTTCCTCACTCAAGCAATAATGCACAGTTTTTGCAGTTATGCGCCTAAGTCCGGAGCTCTGACAACAATGTCCTATATGAATGAATGATTTCATATGGCATAAGGTTATTTTGACTAAAGTATCAGTCAAATTATCCAGCGATGGGGTAAACGAAGAGAAACAGATGACGTGGTTGCCGGCCGGACACCTATAGTAATCGAACAGTGACAGAGGCCATTTGACCAATCGGTGGGGGTCATCGGTAGAAATAAATTGAACTTAAAAATCAGTGATGTCTCCACGCATGCCCCACGTCGCTCCTAATCGGCAACCCACCTTTAAGACATCTTTCAAGGATCGGCTGATGTATGGCCGAGCATCGTCCAACATCCGTTGAATCTGAGGTCATCGGAGGGTTGAGTAGTGTTCAACAGATAACGGCCGATCATCGGTCGATGTTCGAGGAAACATTGGCACGTAGTCAACCGATGTACGATCGATGTTCACTAATGTATGAGCGATGTAATATACATCAGCCGATTATCCTGGAACATCGTTTTATAATTAGCAATGCATCGCTGGGCCTTTTTAAGTCCTACCGGCAACCATGCCATTTTTATCATAGAACGCATTGGTTGCCCATCGTATACCCAGCGCTGGATAATGTGACTGATATTTTAAGGACTACTAGGCCGATGTGTACCGATGTTGGGGCATCGTTAACACCACGGATTACTACAGATTTCCACCGGTCTACGGCTACCGGCCGGCAGATGTGACCTAGGCATAAGTGTCCCCTGAATCTGAGGTCATCCGTTGGTTTGTTGGTTGGCAACAGACAACGGCCGATCATTTGCAAACGATGTTAGCCAATGTTTGAGCGATGTAATATATTTTTTCCTGGAATATCGTTTTATGATTGGTAATGCATCGCTTGGCCCTTGTAAGTCCGTTGTAACTAAAAAAAGGCATTGGTTGCCTATCGTATACTCCATCGCTGGAAAATGTGAATAATACTTTAAGGACTACTAGGCCGATGTGGACCGATGTTGGGGCATCGCTCACACCACGGATTACCACCAATTACCACCGGTCTATGGCCATCGGCCAGGAAATGTGACTAAGGCATTAGGAAAGAGTTTTAAGGGAACCGAGTGGGAATATTTTGCGCGAAAACAATAATACAAACATATTATTCGAAAAGTCTTCATTCAAGGTATTTTTAAGGGACATTTTCCATATTTATAACTTATTGAATAAAATTGCTTTTAAACAATAAATACGCTGCATTCTACTATGATGTGCGAAACATTGCGCAATAGAAACCCCGGTTGGTCCCTTAATTTTTAATTTTTCTCATCCTACTTTTAACAATATTGACTTTTTATTCATAAGTCCTTTTACATAGAAAATAAATCCCCTAACTAACATCATATGAAGGCAAGCATCTTGTTTAAAAGTATCCTTTATATAACATTATGGAAACCCCTTACTGTGACTCATCTTTGCTCTTTAGATAAAATAATGCGTAACTGTTGAAAAAGAAAGTCATTGTAAAGGTCATGCAGTATCTATATACCTATTATTTATATAGAGGAAAATAAAACAAACATGACTTTATACACGTTTATTTTGATATTGGCGATTGTTGGTCGTGGCATATTTAAAAGCAGCAAGGGGTCGCCAAGCGTAAAGGGCGACCCCAAATTACAACAAGCAGCAGCAGCAGCAAGCAACATGAAAGCATAATATTACATGTACATGTACTTATAATAAGCATAATAATGGCCGTTCCGGGTACACCGCGAACGGTAATTAAACCTTACAATTAAATTTTATGTACATGTATTTTAAATAAACTTTACAAGTTTACATGTTTGTAGTTATCGTTCCGGGTTATCAAACCGCGAACGTAACGTTACTAAAGATATTTTGGCAAGCAAAGCACTGTGCATGAAATTTGTTGGAAGCAGTACACAATTTGCACAGCAACTGAGTTTGTTTCAAGCAAGCAAAGCAGACCAATTCATTCATTTGTTGAAAGCAGCACACATTTTCACAGTAAATGAGTTTGTTTTAAGCAGCAGCAGCACAATGAATTATAGCATCAGTTGAATGGCTCGGCGCAAACGGAATATTGAGACGACAAGGGGAAAAGCCAATCGTAATCCAATGGAATCTCATCAAGGACTCTTTAAGCGAGGCTAAACACGCAAACAAAATTACAGCATACAAGGTCAGGCCCATGGAATGCCACGACGAAGATCTTCCAAGTGGAGTCAATATTCAAGTCAAACCTAAAATGATAGAGAAAACCCCAACAGCAGACAAAACTTCTTAAATTGATTAATGTCAAGATGTATATTCTACCATTACTCTACCATATGGGGTGGGAGAGATGGGATTTAAGAAACAATCGTGATTGAAAGCATATTTTTTGAAAATTCTGTCTGCTACAAAATTCGTGTACCTTTCGTTTTCGGATCAAGGGCAAAGAGGGGGAATTTGAGATATCACAAACCCGATCTAAATTATATTCAAGCTAACCCAACTCAAATAGCAGCAACAAAGTTTTCCTAATAAAATAAATGCATCTATTCTTTAAATTAATAGATGCTATTATTTATATAGAGGAAAATAAAACAAACATGACTTTATACACGTTTATTTTGATATTGGCGATTGTTGGTCGTGGCATATTTAAAAGCAGCAAGGGGTCGCCAAGCGTAAAGGGCGACCCCAAATTACAACAAGCAGCAGCAGCAGCAAGCAACATGAAAGCATAATATTGCATGTACATGTACTTATAATAAGCATAATAATGGCCGTTCCGGGTACACCGCGAACGGTAATTAACCTTACAATTAAATTTTATGTACATGTATTTTAAATAAACTTTACAAGTTTACATGTATGTAGTTATCGTTCCGGGCTATCAAACTTTACTAAAAATATTTTAGCAAGCAAAGCAGTGCATGAAATTTGTTTAAAAATGTACGCATTTTGCACAGGAACAGAGTTTGTTTCAAGCAAGCACAACAGACCAATTCATTAATTTGTTGAAAGCAGCACACATTTTCACAGTAAATGAGTTTGTTTTAAGCAGCAGCAGCACAATGAATTATAGCATCAGTTGAATGGCTCGGCGCAAACGCCACATGGCCGAAACCTTTGGAATCCATAGGTTTCGATCACCCCATAAAATGGGGAAGCCGCATTCAACTGACCCACGACCAACCGCCCTAAATTTAAACCTATTTAATTGGGAAACTTAAATAAACCCCGAGAAATAAATCTAGACCCCCAATTCGTCTTAAGTTGAATACAGCTAAATAATAAATAGACCGAAAATATGCAATTTGCTTCAATTGATGTTTTAAATATGTAAAGGTATGAGAAATTAAGCATAAGTTTTATATTAACTTACATTGGATTATTTTATAGCAAAATAGTTCATATATTAAACATGAAAAGATTACATGTACCAAAATGTTAAGAAACCTTTATATGCAGACAAAATATTGTCCCATAATAAAAATGGCTGATCCTGATCTACCCTCCTCATTTCAATAGCTGCATGAATTTATTCAAGCCAGTATTACTTTAAGCAACATTGTTCTAGACAAAACCTATTTAACTTACCATGTAAGACTATTTATGGAAATAAATCAATTGTTAATTGTATTATAATAGGTTAGCTTCTACATGAAAATTAACTCTCCAGGCTTATGGTACTCACATGTATTATAAGTAAGGTGTTGCAGCATTCAATGTTTTACTCCCAACAATGACTCAAATGGTATCTTGGAATTATACTTCATAATGATACTTGATATGCTATCTTTTTAATGTTCATAATAAAAAGTTAAAATCAGAAAATGACTTTACTTCTCATTATATCGTAATTTTATTAACATGACATCTGTTCTTACTTCTTACCTCTATTCTAATCATTGCCTTTTCACCAAACTAATCCGTATAACTGAGTTGTGAGCCTATACATCATAAACTGGATATTTATAGATAATTAAATGTATCAGGAATAAAGAACTTTTTAAAGTTCACTTCTAATGACAATTACAGATCTAAACATATTGGAATAATAGTGTAACTTCACTTGCTTGAACTATGATAGAAACAGGACAAGTATTACTAATAAATGGCTCACACACCGAGCAAAACCCCTTTCCCCTAATCAGACTGGCTTGCAAGAATAATGATTACACATGTATTTTAATTATCCCTGTAGTTAAAAAATAAATAGAAATTATTGTGTTGACCTTGCCTGACAGTGCATTATTCCTAAATTACCAACAGTACTATACATCACATTCCTAAAGGTATGGAGAATAAACAAAAATTAAAAATTTCCTTAATTCATCCAAAATTGAAAATGTGATCAGAAGGAAGCACTTTCTTGTTAGTTAAGGTTTAATTCATACACTAAACAAGTACTACCCCCTAAAAAGTACTGTGAATCATTTAACATTTGTCATACATTAAAGCTTATGGCCGAGAAAATCAGAGAAATAGAATTTTCCTCTTGATTCTGTATGAATGATATGTTAACCTGGCATGAATCTAATATAATTTAGTGGAAAATTTTGACAAATGCTATAATTTCTAATCCATTAATAACAATAGCTTTGTATTTCCTACAATTTTTCCCTGACTGAAACTGTTTGTGAAATTCCAATAGGTTGAATTTAGAATGCTTCTACCCCTGGATCTTATAAGTAGGGGTTTCCACTGTTTTGTTGAATATTGGATAAGCAATAAAATTAAATTTACTCTATGATAAACCGGTATATATCTTGAATGAAATCCATAGGCTTATATCATGCTAATCAAGTTTAGATGTCTGATCACAATACTAAATTAAGACCAAAGAAAATTGCTATTGTGAAATACATCACATCAATTGGCCAAATTTTTGTATATTAAAAACAGATGAAGCTAATGTAGTAATGAAATCAATTCAAAAATTCAAGTCCTTTACAAAATTGCCTTCTTGTTTATCAAAAAATGACTAGTGAAACAAAAATTATGCTTTAGTCCCTAAATTATCCATACTACATGTTTTATCAGATTATATTTATGTGTACTTGACTTGATAACTTTAGTACACTTGATCTTGCAATAATAAATCTTACTGAATAGATACTCTTAAATCTGTTTTATTCCTATTTCATCATGGTCTCATATGCAGCTCTCCCTAGTAGGTGTATAATACACTCTTCTACTGAAAACCCTATCCAATTCATACTTTTCCTTGAGAATTTTGAAGCTAAGAGTCTTACATAAATTGTCTAACAATAATATCCCCCCCTTTTTTTCCCCAAATATTGAATGAATTGCATGTTTCTCCACTATCTATGTGTTATGAATTTGAATGTCCAAAGTTTATCAGTAATATTTTCAACCCTAATGTTTTAGTATTCTCATCAGTGATGTAAATATTCCATGAACTTAATTCTTTAACCAATAAAATATAATTATCAAGAATAGATTATATATGTAAAAAGGCAGGCAAAATTTTGAGTAAAACACAGGAATTAAACCGGAATATTTTGAACCAGTATATTTTGTTAATTGTGAAGTGAAACCATTTTATTTAAAACCATATTTAGTTACCTTGTCAGTAGTTGAGAAGGAATAATTGATATTACACGATTCAGTTACTATTTTTCTGGGTCACAGCACACCTACAAACCTTAAATACTTACCATAGCTAGAAGAAGAAAATTTCTGATTTAAGCAACTGGATACAGTATACAGAAGATTATGTTCTTTAACATAAACTGAGCAATGATTTGTCATTTTCCTTAATTAATAAGTCTAGTCCTAATTCACCCCAAACCCCAGATAAATAAAATACATATCAGTTCCCTTATTCCTAATGGTTATAGCCTTAGAAGTGAAGAATGCATAAGCAGGAATGAAATGAAGTGCATCAGTAACATGGGATAATTCCATGTCCCTAAAATGCTAAAGCGAATACCCTTGAGTCAGATTGTACTGTCAAATTCATTGTACGACTAATTACACAGCAAAAAATAATTAGCATAGCTCTCAATGAGCAAGTGAGCTACCTTTGATTGCCAATGAATTTGATAATTTTTTTTTTTTTTTTTTTTTTTGTTTTTACAATTGCCAAAAGAAACCAAGGGGCAATTACACACTTGAGAATCTCTGAATTTAATTCAAGAGTACATCAATTCTGAAGTTTGAAATAAAGCATTGGCTTGTCTTGTTGGTTGATTGTGTTGTTTAATGTGGAGGCATTATTTTAGCCAAAGATGAACTAAGTTCCTATTGCATGAAAACATATAGCCCAACTGATGCCGAACATTAGCCTTACAACTTACAATATTTGAATATTCCCTGTTCATCCTAAAGGTGAAAATGCTATAACTTTGCTTCCGATCCCCCCCCCCCGGTTATTTTTATTTATTTATATATTTTTAATTAATGCACTCTACTGCAAAATGCACTTAAAAAATCCCTAATTGTATAAATTGAAAATGTTCAATTGAATAAAGGCTGCGAAAATTGATAGACACCGATTGTAATATTTTGATCACTTTTACTGCTATTAAGCCCCCCTCCCCCCCCCCTTTTTTTTTTAAATTTCAAAATATATAATTTAATACAAAAATATTCCTAAATCTGATTTACAATTTGTTGTTAAACTAAAACGTAACCTAGTTTTAACACAAATTATGCCACATGTATGCCGACATGAAAAATTTCAATCCAAGCTAATCTCGCATTTTTGCGAAAAAGAATAATCCATCCGTGCATCTAATCATCAAAGTAGATATTTGTCTATACTATTTCATAAAATTATTTAAGAAACAATCGTGATTGAAAGCATATTTTTTGAAAATTCTGTCTGCTACAAAATTCGTGTACCTTTCGTTTTCGGATCAAGGGCAAATAGGGGGAATTTGATATATCCCGAACCCGATCTAAATTAAATTCAAGCTAACCCAACTCAAATAGCAGCAACAAAGTTTTCCTCATAAAATAAATGCATCTATTCTTTAAATTAATAGATGCTATTATATGCAAGTAAATAATCCACTTCTATATGACTTCACAACACAGCCCTAAACATACATATTTTGTACATACACATAAATTGATTTTTTGTCTACAAATAAATTGATTTAAAACAAGTAATATTTCTAACCTTGGACAGAGCATAAAATTTGAATCAACAACAGGCCCAGGCGGATGACTTTAATCATCTTCAATTTGTGGAAGAGGGCAATTTTACTCTTCTTCAAAATTATGTGAACAGCATCATCTGCGAGGCACTGATAAAACTATTTACTCTAGCTCTCTTGTTTTGATCTAAACTCTTAGTGTATACACCAGGAAGTTTAATACTAAAATTATAAATTAGGGAATAAAAATAGAAACTATAAACATACAGCTCAACGCACTTTTTAAACTCACATGGTTTTTCGGGAAAAAATGAGGTCACATTGTTATAATGCAAAATTGCGTAACGTGACAACCAGAAATATTTTAAAAATGATTTATAACTTAGTTTTGATCCATTTAAACATAATTCACACATAATAATCAGAAGAATTTTGATATGCTCTTGGATGATATATTATGAGAGTTTCCAAATATTTTTTTTCATGGTTTCTCGTCAAATGCAACAGTCTTTGTATCCGTTCATTTTAAAGCTAACTTTTGCTTTGCCTTAATTATATATAATAAAGAAACAGTGCAGTTTATGTGACTTCTGTACTTTATGTACATTAATATTACACTAGGTCAAAATGATTTCTCATCTGTTCGACTGCTTTCATGTTAAAAAGATGGTATTTTCGCAGGTTACTTCCTGAAATCAAGCATCATGAAAGATACCTTCCAACGCAAATTTTCAAAGTTTCAGACCATTAATGTAGAAAAAAAAATTCTTTTTAATATTTAAAATTTACTATGTTGAAAGATAAACAATACTTTATTATTCTATCTTTCACTTGGTTTTGTTATGCAGTTTTGTCATTTTTCGGCGCTGCATTTCGACAAAACCAAGACATGTATAGAAAATGTGCGAAGTACCTAGAAAATACTCATCTGTAAGAAGTCAATTTGAACATTTCTTCTAAATAGTATCAAAGAAAGATCGATTAATTAATATTTCTTTAAATACCTATGACATAATCATAAATATTTAACATCATACAATTCATAAACAAATTCCCTTTTAGAACATTAACTTTTAAAACTAAAGATAATGATTTTAGAGAATATACACCTTTAACATGAAATATTTAAAAATATAAGAGTAATATCTCGTAATGAAACTCAATAATCTTAGGTCTTATTGCAAGAAAAATGTTACTTTAATTTGTGCGAAAAAAACATGTGTGTTTAAAAAGTGCGTTGAGCTGTATATTGTCGTAATTCGATGTTCCTTTATTGATTAACACTTGTTGATTACATTCCTACTTTTGCTTTAAGTAGTACATACTTCTGTTTTAAAAGAAATTATGAAATTGAGATTTATGATGATATAAGAAACATACTGAACACACTGTAAAACAAAGAAGTAGCTTTGTGGCTCTTTTGTGTATTTTAATTGCTTAATCAAATATGTGAAAATAATGAGAGTGAACTTAAAATATGCAAACAACAATTTAAATCTGTACACATTGGGATGAAAAAAAGACCTTCTGGACTTTTTGAAGTGAAATCACGTGTCAAGAAGAGAGAGTAAGCTGATGATGTCCATAACATTTGTTTTAAGGTCGTCATACTCGTGACGTCTAAGAACAATCTTGCAAATATCGCAGTACATTAACTTTAGTAAATTCTCTTAACTACCAAGAAATGACG
Source organism: Saccostrea cuccullata (assembly GCF_032062105.1). Taxonomy (NCBI): domain Eukaryota; kingdom Metazoa; phylum Mollusca; class Bivalvia; order Ostreida; family Ostreidae; genus Saccostrea; species Saccostrea cuccullata. The sequence goes on along the minus strand of NW_026929441.1, from coordinate 17,161 downwards.
TCATGCAACATGTGTAGCATATGACGACAAGGCACTGTTTACTTGATCTGGCATGACCGGATAGTGTAAAGTTCTACGCTTGCATTCCTATCATACATAGCATGTAAAAAAAATTTAGTTACGTTGAATGCAGGGCTGTGGATTGCTGTTTAAATGTGCTTTACTTATTTTACCATTGAAGTAACTGTAAGGCGCATCTCTTAAAAAAAAACTGGCTTTTAAAGAATTTTTAGATATGATATGAAATTTTTTACCACTCATGAATGAAAACAATTTTATAAAATGACAAGTTTCATAAGTAAATAATTCTGATAATTTCATTAAAATTGATTATTATTTATGGCCCATAAATACATACATTGCAACGTGTTTAGTTTTTATAAATAAAACAGCATGATAAGAGGTGGAAGCCCGGTGGGTATGCCACATTGACAAAGTCAACCAAAAAAGGAAAAACAACTTTCCTAATGAAAAAAAATGTTTGAAAATTAATATGACCCGAGGTCTCGTCGATACTCCCGCGGGGCTCGCGAAGGTTCTACTATACAGGTTTGTTGATACAAGCTATCTTTTATCGTCTATCCCTGGCTTTCAAAGAGAACAAAATCAATGTTAACTCAGCATTAAAATGCACTTAATATGACATGTAAGAATTATTGCCATTTGAAGTGCCAATTGTATTTGAACTGCAGAAAAGCATTTTGTTTGACATTTTGCCGCGATGATAGATATTCCTCCCCTTGACCCCAAGACGCAAAACGTACTGAATTCTGTGCAATTCCTCTGAAGGCAGACTACAATGTTAACGATTTTTGATTTATCGAAAAGTTAAAATATTTTGATTTTTAGAATTGCTTTTACCTTATAATATTTAAATTTCGAATGTCTTTGTCAGAGATAAAATCTCAAATAGTAAATGTACTTTATTTTTTCATAAATGCACTGGTTAAATGGTAGCCACAGTTAAGAAAAATCATGTGCGGGTCGGGACAAATGTAGAGGCGCGGGGCTTAGAGCGCGTGGATTAGCAGAATCAAGATCATGCATATATAAGGCATAACTGCATTCCAGATTTTTCAATTTCATGAAGATGACATAATTTTAAACACTACAGGACGCACAGTGTATGCACGTGTCACTTTAGTACGCATGTGGTACAGGTAAATAGATATAAGTTGTACAATCCTTGATTTTCTGGCAGATTCTAATTACGTTAATTTAGTATGAAGTGAGAGATTTTATGTTTCCCAAACTGCTGAATTCATCCTTATACCTCATTCCTTAATGATATATTGGGTAAATTTGAATGAAGAAGCGCATGACATGCAACCGTACAGTCGCTTTAAGTTAAAATTCTAAATCGAATTTATATTAGCCTGGCACAAATGATAATTATGAATAAAATTGAAGATACATGTGTATTTTTGTGAATTTTTACGAGACAATGGCTGAATCACTCTGAGTAGATATACATGTAACCTCCACATATGTGGGTTAGTTAAAGCAATCACGACTCTCTGAATTTGATGGCGAAGTAACATAAGCATGACGTTATGTTTCCTGCGCAACAAAAAAGTTCCTTGACAAAATGCTTGTTAGAGGTATTTAATAAATTCATCATTTTACATGTAACACTTACTTTATCCGAAGAGCTGTATTACATCTTGATGACAGACCCTGAGTATCAAATCATATGACTGGCGTTGAAATAACATCTGATAACAGTATTATCGCCCGGGACACAATTGTAGTAAACATGTAAATAAGTCTTGATCATCACAACGCTTTGATATGTATTAAAAAGACATGCGTCTAAATGATGGAGATTATATAGTCATGAAGAAATTGAAACTTAAAGTCGGATGAAAATTAAACAGACACGAAATCTCTTAAATCTTATAAATTACTCAAGTTAATTTAGGCTGCATAAAATATCAATTAAAATCAGACGCATGCATAACATATTTTCAAAAATATATTTCACTTAAAGAATATAAAACACAAACTGTGTAACGTAAGTTTTAATGCGATTAGTAAAATTCGTTCATAGAAAAAAAAATCGTGTTCATTCTGCTCATTTGCATATAAGCCATTTTGGAACAATAACTGCGGCCGATTCCATAAAGGTTTATACAAAGAAAATACAAAAAAACTTACTTTTTCTGATAAAGTTCTTCCGCTGATTGTTGGATTCTTCGTAATATTTTCTATCGGAAATGTCAAGAATGTAAATACCAAAATGAAAGTTGCGACTGCCTTTCTGATTTTTAAATTCGAAGCGAGAGTCTATTGTTTTAATGAAGGAAGGAGTGCAGAACTGGTGTTTTTATCATTTTTGATGATAAAATGTAAGTGTTTATTGCAAGTTGACAGATTTCTTCCGCCGATTTAAATGAACAGAAGAGAGCCTTTTTTTATAAAATACACGTGATTTACCATTTCATAAGGAGTAAAGACCGCCTTTTTAATTAGAGAACGGCAAAATTTTAGATTATGATGAACTCTATGAAAAATGATATACTGAGTCGTCAGCTGTTAATCACAAAAACATTTAACCATGTAACTATGAAGGAGGCTTGAACAATATACAAAACGATACAGGCTTACAAGTTTTAACATAAAAATATTTAGAAATAGAATATTTCAAGTGTATACAGTGTCGTATGAATATTAATGGGAAATAAATCACGTGGTACATGTAGTAATTTCATGAATAAATTGCACACCATTCCTCAATATGTGTTCTAAAAAAAGGTACTTGTCGGTTTGTTTGTTTTTTTTTGATAGTGAATGATAAGCAACTTTCTATATTAAATAGAAAACATATATATTCATAATTTATAAAGCGAAGAACGTTCTGATGTATAATACTTTTAATGTTTAGATAAACTTTAATTCTAAATAACTTCTAATCAAAATCTTAAACTTATATGTATAGACCAGCAATAAGATACAGCATGAGAAATATATCCTTATATATAATTCTCATTTTTATACACAGATTAAATGACCTGTCACATGTGTCGTTTTCAGTTTTTAGTATATTTACTTGAACAATCTATTTATATTTCGATTGCCTGGGTGAAATAGCTTTTAGACTTTGTGTAATATTAAATATGTTTATACAGAATATGAGGAAGTATTTTTACCCTATCATACTCTTATTTCAAACTCCTTTTTTATGAAGCTGGCTTATAATGAAGAATAGTACATGTAGTAGAAAGGACATCTAAAATATTAAGTATTTTTATCTCGATTACTTAGGTTTGTCTGTGAACACTTTTGTCAACAAACGAGAATCAGTCCTTAAATAAAAGCAAAATCACAGCCCTGTTATTAGAATATGTGTCCTATATAAACTACTTTAGACAATACTCTCTTGTTAACTCAAGTACACATGTTAGGATTGCATTTATTTATAGTATCATCCTTTAAAACATTAATCAGGAAATAATTATATGGATGCTGTAATGATTTTGTTTGTTTTACGAGCTAATATTATACGATGGTGAAGATTTTTTGTGCTTTGAAGTGCTGTCATCTTTTCAAAAAATCTAATTCAAGTATGAACAGAAGACAGAAGGTTCGTCTAATATCTGATTATAGACTGAATTCTGTCGGAATCAGCGATGCATTCAAAGATCCGTAGCTTCTTGTTTACTATAGAGGCAGCTGTTGATAAGTAGGATGAGGCAAAACTTACTGAATGTGTTAATTAATCAGCGATCTGTTCTTTTATCAAGTACATTGTAAAGTTACGGTGCAAAAAAAAATGCAAAAAATGTCAAATTGCCATAAAGTTTAAAAAAAAAATACAAGTATTTGGCACTTTCCACACAATTATCTAATATAAAAATTGTTTAAAAATCGTCAGAAATGCAATTAAATCATAAGTACTTTTACCATGATGTTTTGCATAATCAGCAACTTTTCTTTGTTTATTTGTATTGAAATATTTCGAATATAGAGATAAACGCAACAACTATTTCATATTATAGGAATGGTTTACTTAGGTAGCAGAAAATTAATTTCAAATACACCTAATAAACTAATAAGTGTCAGATCAACAAGTAAAATAAGAGGTCACAGTGTCAGTATGTAAGTGTCATTAAATTTCATTCAATGGTTTACAAGAAATTGCAGATATGAGATGGGAAGCCGAATGTGTTAGAGACAGACGTACAGACAGACAGACAGATGAACATCACGGCCATTTTATACTCTCCAACTTTTCAAGCGAGAAAAACAGTATAATTGATTCATAATTACTTGTGGTGTAATTTTCGATATATACTTATGATCGAGATAATGAGCCCTGAATGAGTAATAGGAGATGACTACGAGTTATTTTTTTAATAACAGATAGAGTCTTTAGATTTCCTTTTAGATCCCGGTAAAAATTTATTCTAATGTCAGTTCTTCCTGTTTTTGAGAAACTCGCCTGTTTTATTTTTTTTCCTGTTCGATGATCGTCCATTTTGCAAGCTACCAATCGTATCCTTCCTTGTTGAAAAATTATCTGTTTCTGACATGATGCTCTATCCTTTGCATCACCTTCATTTAATCTACGTGTAAAAGTTACATTTTAATGAGTCAAAGAATTGGATTAAGTGATATGATGGATGTTTAGGTGGGCATCCCGTTCCCTACCTTTACAATGTCAAGTGTGCTTTAGATTGACCTATTATTACATGTAGTCTTTAAAAATTATGTAAATGTTTATATTTTAAAGAAATTCCATAAATTAGAAAAAAAGTAAGCCAGCAATTATAAAAGCCAGCACTTTTCGAAAAAGTCCACTACGCAGCCTCATACGTACATGTACAAACATCAGGAGAAACTTTAAACTCATCAGTCTAATATTATTATCAATATAACTAGATATTTTGCAGTTATTTTAGCTTTTCACATTTAGGTCCCTGAGAAGCAGAATTTAAAAGGTGGAGAGAAAAAAGACTTTTAAATGTACGCTAAAGGCGATTCATATCAAAACACGTTTCTGTTTTGAATTTAAAATTGAACTTAAAATTCATGTGAACTTCGATAAATTGCACTTACCAGTACATGTAACAGACTACAATCATAAAGAGAGTTTTTCTTTATTTTACAGCACTTGCTGTGGTTGACATTTTGATGTACCGACGGTGTATGAAAACGTCAATTAACAATTACCATTTCCATTCTTTTGTGGATATGATATATCCCGGAGAGCTTGAAAATAGATGCCAGAGAGCCTGACACATCTCTTTCATATTTGGATATTTCCTTCAAAAAGACGTAAATGGTAATCTAAAAACCAAGCGCTATGTTGATCATAGTGAATTTAATTTTTCATCATCAGCTTTCCTTACTTATTCAACAATATACATGTACATTAAATGGGCATTACGAGTTTATATCTCTCAGCTCACTCGATAATTTAGAGCATGCTCTTTGCATGAACATCGGGAGGCCCGGGTTCGATTCTCATTCCCGGCGCTGCGTCAAACCTAAGACGTAAAAATAGGTTGTGACTGTTCCTTCGTCAAGCGCTCGGCATCAGAAGTGAAAGTCACGGGTTTTTCTTAAAAACTTAGATCCTGTGTAGGAGCTGGCACAATAAAGAATCCTCACTGCTTAATGGCCCTGAGTGCTGAGTACATGTCTAAATTTGAAGCCCTTCACCGGCATACGGTGACGTCTCCATATGAGTGAAAAATTATTGAGAGGGACGTTAAACAACGTAGGTACAATAAGGCTTCCCAGAGAATTTTGTAGTGTACTTTGGCATGCACTTCTCTGAACTACAAATGCATGACGTCATAATTGAAAATGACGTCAAGTCACTGCATGCTTGAGCTGTAAAGATGGGGAGAGTGTCATAAACACGCCTTATATCAATCTGCATATAAAGATGCAGAATGCTAGTTTATAATAAACGTGTTTTATCATTTTTTTCAAAAATTTTATACAACCAAATAATTTAGATTACTTTGATTTATTACTCTTGTTTAGGAGTCAGCGTGTTCAAACTGCATAAGAAAATATACGTTTGACATTTACCCTTTTTTAAACTCGTGGACAGAGAAGAAATTCATAATATGTGCATAAAAGAGCCTGGCGCGGGTGATTAATGAGGATTTATTTAATAACTTTTGTGGAAATATGTGAGACGAGTTTCCCCTCTAACTGAATCCTGCTTCGGAAAAATGTATGATGGCTTTGTTTTAAATCAGATGATGATATTCAGCTGAAAATACCCTCAGATTTGTCGGTAAGTTGAAGTTCAAGTGAAATAAAGTGTACCAAAGGAATTGTATAACTTTTTCCAAGCATGTTTCGGGTTTACAAGGATACAACGAGTTTACCTATGTGACAAAAAGTTGATAATATTTGTGTTAATAACCTGCGCTTAAGCTATTTATGTGAAACATTCCAAAAGAGAAGAAATGACCGTCACGTGATCAACAAGTTCATGTGATATCGTAAAAAATATGTTTATATGTTTATATATAGACTAGAGAACTCTCTGTATGAATTGGGCGTACTTAAGTACATAACTTAAAAATTAAACTTAAAATCAATTTTGCAATGCAGTGTTACGTTTTAAATGCATTTTTAGCTCCGGAAAGCCTTAACAGTACTGCGAATGTACAATCAATCAACAATTGCATAAACAAACTACTAACGGAGTTACAGTACCCGCATCGTTATTCTTTACAGGATACACGATACGATAGGATACACGCACGATACGATAGGATACAAGCATGATAGGGCAGGATACACGCAAAACACGATAAACGCAAAACACGATACACGCAAAACACGATAGACCTGATAAACGATTTTCACGATAGGATACACGCAAAACCTGATAGTATTGTTCCAAAATGCGGAACATTTTCTGACAAGACGAAAATATTATTTTAAATTAAATTCAAATATTAAAGATCATTTAAATTAAATTATATTTTAATTTAAATACTTGCAGAGCTTCAAATTTAAACTATAAAGTACATTAAATTATTATTAAAAGAACTTGAGATCTCTATGGTAATTTTACAAAAGTTGTTTATATATATATATTTTTGGACAATGATTAAATGGATTATTATGAAATGGTGACTGTATTTTTCTTTTTTTAATTTCTTTTCAAGGATGTGAATTTTGAAACTCTATAAACAGATTATTTATTATTTATGAAAAAATTTACATTTTAATTTTATATCTACTAAATTTGTCTACAAGTACCAAGTTATTTCACGGAAGAAATTTACGCAATAAATTAAATATTTGTATGTGATGTCTAAAGCTTACAATCTGCGATGTATCCAAAAATCGCAATTAAATATAAATATCTTAGAAAAAAATACAAGTAGAAGACCGACCGAAAGAAAGGTTCAAAGAAAACGGCTTTAACAAAATTAATAAATTTAATATGATAGATCTATCAAGAACTAAACAATTCAAGAAAATTCATTTCCTGAATAGAAATCTAAATAATTGTTAAAATAATGGCGCTCTGCATTAATACATGTTAACTGTGTCATGAGAATATGAATCTGCTACAACTGCACATGTACGTTCACACTAAGCTCTGACTTATGTACATGTAAACATTTATATATCAGATACTAAAAACCTCATATTTATTAACGAACATTGAATGGTTAAATACTTTTTTTTCTTTTCAATACAAAACAAAAAAATTAATAATCAAATATTAAAAGAGTGAAATGCGACATTTCCGACTAAATAATTATAAATCATTGCTATTAAACTCTGTGTGTACTGTTTCTAATAAAAACAAAAAATAGATTTAATTCGGAAAATAAATTATTAAACCTTAAAAATTATTTTAGACTGACCCGGTAATCTCATATGAGGCACATTTGAAGGGCGGAATGTTGAAAGTCCGTAACCAATTTAAAATTAGATAAACAAGTTCTAACCAAAATAGCCAAATATTATATCTAATTCTTAAATAAAGTTATATACGTGTGGAATGAAATCGATTAATACTATAAATTGATTCATTGTATTTACTAGTCCTGCGTGGTCACGGCGGAATCAGACGACTTCTTTTGTATAATTTTTATATTAAGATACCGTAAAAAAATAATGCGAGCTAATTTTCATAGTTAAGAATGTTAGAACTATTTCATCCGTTTCTACGATCAATGAAATTGTTTCCTAGAATTGATTTTGTCCGTATCACGTAGAAAACCCGATGATCCGAAAGTTCATGTTCCATAAGTGCAGTATTTTTTTTTAAGTTCATTAAAAGATTTATTTACATAAACATAATGGAAACATTGTACGAAATGAAATAAATCAGCGGAGTGAGTTTAGGGACTTCATTTCATTAAATTGATTTATTTGAATTTCTATTTAACATTCAAGCAATGAGATGATTTTTTAATCCATAAATTGTACAATTATTTAATATATTTTGAATTTAATCTTTGATAAGTTTGTTCAAACAAGTTAGGAACATTATCCCGAAAATAAGTAGATGCGTTTCGTAAGAACCAGGTAGTATTCGAGGTTACTAATTGACCCCAGGTGAGAAATCAGTATGGGTATTTTGACGGTGATCACACATAGGGGCCGAGGTGTCAGTTAGGGGAGAAGGGGGAGGGGTGGTTGATCGCACAGGAAGACAGTGTGCTAATTAGAAAGGTGCGTCGATTTACCCAAAAGGACCCAAAAGGAACCCTAAAGGACCCAAAAGGAACCCAAAAGGACACAAAAGGAACCCAAAAGGAAATCAAAGAACTCAAATAAATATATTAATATACATTGAAAATTAATAATTTGAATTAAATTTTGAATATTATATTATAATTTTACCTAAAAGTTAGCAAAAACATACATTTATATTGTTGCAACTTTGCTAAAAGAAATAACATACGACTTTTATTACTCATTTAACACTAAATCTGGTCAGATATGCTTCGATTTTTTTTAGCTGAAATTAACGAAGTACACTTTATTATTCTATTTCTCCTTTGTTTTACCATATCTTACTATATGATATTTGATAACTAAAGAAATAAAGTTTTATTTAAATTATATTGACATGTTCTAGGTATATGGTATCGGGGATGGGTGTGTGCGGGGGTGGAGGGGTGGTGAGGAACCTCCCATCCCAACCCCAAACACACACTTCACCCTCAAAAAACTAGTTTTAGTTTTAATAAAATATGAAAGTATTTATTATATATCCATTTATTCTCTTTATTTCAAGTCCTTTTGGGTCGTTCTTAATGTCCTTTTGGGTCCTTTTGAGTTCCTTTTGGGTCCTTTTGGGTTCCTTTTGGGTCCTTTTGGGTAAATCGACGCACCGTAATTAGAGAGCTACATACGTGTCAGTTTTCTGATAAGAAAAGGTCTTCGATTTAATTTGATTTTTGGTATCCCGATGGATTGTATTTTCAGTTTATTTCCACGCCGAAAAGGTAAGCTGTTAAAAAACATCATGTTTTTCCCTGTATATATCATTTTTATGTTATCTAATGCCAAATAAAATGGAAATACTTCCATTTTATAGTAACAGCCATGGCGTGATAAATTGGGTGGAATATTTTCATGCATTATATTTTATAATTTTGATTGTTTTTTTTTTTTATTAATTTAGACATATATCAAGGAATTTATAATTAGCTTTAAAAATCAAATTTAAAATGTGTACGTATACGGCCAAAATCGTTGTTAAAATCATCTGGATCAATTTCGTATGTTTTATTTTATTTCTAACATCAAGACTTTTAAAATAATTGTACATACATGCAGATCAGACGCGTAAACATATTCCTAACGTTATACATGAAAGACGATAAACAAGGAAAAACAGAATATTGCATAAAACAAGAGGCCCATGGGCCTTATAGGTCACCTGATGTTTTAAGTAAGATGCTATGGCATTCACAATTTTGAAAGAGGCACCATTTGATCATCATAACAATACACTTAGCAGTTGCTTAGTTTGTTTACTTAATACCCATAGGCAGGGTGGGGGAACAAAAAATGCATTTCAAGTAATCAGTAATATTTAGCAATAATCAGTAATGCCCCTATCACACATGAACCCCTGACCCTTAGGCCTAGATCCACACATTGCACAATTTTTGAAAAGGCACCCTTGCTTTTCAAAAATATTTGATTAAAATCAAGGAGCAGATCTCAAACAATTCATCAAGTTTCAGTATATAAGTACACCCCCCATGGTACCCTGACCCTGGGGCCTTGAAATTCACAATTCTGGAAGATTAGGGTCCTTGCTCATCATAACTACATAGGTAGTGCATCTGCTTAATACCCAAGAGCAGAGAAGAAAATTTTCAAAGATTTAATGTATTTTCACTATATAATCAATAGAGCCCCACCCTATCACTAGCTAGAACCTCTGACCCTAGGGCCATAAAATCAAAATTTTGGAAGAGGTATTCTTGCTCATCATAACTATGTACTTAGTTTATTTAATTCCTAGAAGCAGAAAAGAAATTTTTTCAAAGAATTTATGTATTTCCATTATATAATCAATAGAGCCTAAACCTAACACTAGAACCCCTGACCCTGGGGCCATAAATTTCACATTTTTGGTAGAGACACTCTTGCACATCATAACTATGCACTTAGTTAGTTTATTTAACACTCAGGAGCAGAGAAGAAGATTTTCAAAGAATTCATAAATTTTCACTATATAATCTATAGAGCCCCGGCCTAACACTAGAACCCCTGACCCTGGGGCCATAAAATTCACAATTTTGGTAGAGACACTCTTGCTCATCATAACTATGTACTTAGTTTATTTAATACCCAGGAGCAGAGAAGAAGATTTTCAAAGAAATAATGCATTTTCACTATATACTTATTTAGCCCCACCCTAGCACTAGAACCCCTGACCCTGGGGCCATAAATTTTGGTAGAGGACTCAATGCTAATTACAATCATGCAAACAGTTTAACTGCTTGATGTCCAGGAGTAAAGAAGAAGATTTTTAAAGATTGCATTAATTTTAGTGGTTTTTGCCCCCCCCCCCTGGCCCCAGGGAGGCAGGGACAATGAAATTCACAATTTTTGTTCCCCTTCATCCATAGATGCTTTGTGCCAAATTAAGTTGAAATTGGTTCAGTGGCTGCAGAGAAGAAGCTGAAAATGTTCAAATGTTAACGGACGACGGACGACGCACGACGCACGACGACGGACGAAAACAGATAGCAATAGGTCACCTGAGTTTACTCAGGTGCCCTAAAAAGATACATATCAATGTCCTGCTTATTAATTATTTATTTGCGTGTTGTATACGCGAACATCTTAGCTTAACAAAAATCTTTCACCGGTAACTGATTCATTTAAGAAAATCATATTAATCGTATTTAATTTTGAAAAAATAAATAATGCAATTCGATTTATGTTTAAAAAAATAAACCATTCGATAGATCTACTTATAATTCCATTTCCGCAAAATAGAGTTACTGTTTAAATTTTGACAATCACTCTCTGCTTTACCATGATATAATTATTTTTTTTAATCATTTATTAAAAAATCAATTTATTCATTCATTAAATAAGCGTTTAATTTTTTTCCTTCTACGCTTTAATATTTCTTATATTAATGAAAAAGATAGGGATAAAACTTTATTTTCTCTTTTTCGGTTGAATTAATCTTATTTTTATTAACAAAAGGAAAAAGAAACTCGGAATAGCTCAGTTGTTTCTTTGTATAGTAAAGATAAAAAGTGAGGGTTTCAGAATATACACGATAAACGCAAAACACGAGACACGATAGAACTTGATAAACGATCTACACGATAAACGCAAAACACGATAAACGGAAAACACGATACGATAGGATGCACGCACGATACGATAGGATACACGCATGATAGAACACGATAGAATTGTAAAGAATAACGATGCGGGTACTGTACATTATTGACAAACAAGGTCTCATTTCCCGAATATGACAAAGAGAACACGATCAGTGTAAACGATAAGTATGATATGTTCAATTTTTATGGCACCTGATTTCATACCTTGAGTTTTAATGGGTCCAGTCTTGCTTTGCTCTAAAATTGTTTGATGAGGTTTCTAGCTCGAGAACTGTTTATCTCTTTCAATTTCATCTTTATAAAGTCAACCATCGTCGCAAACCACGGCAATAACGCACGATCCTCTCCCATTCTAGCCGTGGTTGAACGAGGAGAGAATTCTTCGTAGCTCATTAAAATATTGACCAGTGCGAGTAAAGCATAGTCGGAAGATGAACTTTATCGCGACATTTCAATATCCAGTTGCAGTAAAGGAATATTTCTTGTGTACTGTTGACGTCAGTTGTTGATTTTAATTGCGATGGAAACAAAACTTGCCACTGACTGAATATGACGTCACAATAGAGAGGTGTAGATATCTAAGATTACGACACTTTTCGTGATCAAGCAGCCATGGGTAGGAGGGAGCTATATGCTTACTCCGGACCGTGGCTCGAGACGATGAAAGTCAATATGCTTAGATAAAACATATTGAGATAACGAAAAATATTCAAGAAAGTCCATAAAACAATACAAAATAGGAGCATATTAATTACTGACATCGACCTCCAAAGCATCAAATTTGGGATCAGGTGCTATAGAGAACTTAGTTTCCCCTTCCGACCAATATGATATTTTTAAATTAACTTAATAGCTCTAACAAAAAGCATTGTCGTTTATCTGTCAAACAATAACAATTAATATATCACCTGTATAGAATTTTGGATCAGTGGCTCTTCCATCAATGAAGCGCACAATGACGTATATGTGAATCATATAATGTTTATCTGCTGAATTCTACTTTGAAGGAATGATATCCATATTTAGTGAATAAACAAAAAATATACAATATGTATTTTTTCTGCAACTGCTGCAACATTAATTTAAATACTGTTCATCAAAAAACCTTTTTTCTGTTTACGCTTTGTCTTCAGAGAGAGAGAGAGAGATGAAAAATAAAATATGACAGATTTTAACACGAATCAAGTTCCTTTAATCACCGTTATGAAGATTATCTGTTAATTAATTTAATTACAAATTTAAGATTCCACGTACTCAGACACACTTTGGGGGCATCCAATTACAATATCATTCTCTAGTGATTTTTTATACATGTTAATCATTCAAAGCACAGCTCCACCTGTTACAAAAATGACAGGGAAACATATCAAAGTTCTATCAGGAAGAAATCATTTCAAAAACAGTTTTTTGAATATAAGGATCAAAATATGTATTGCCAAATCAAGCATTTTCTGATCATGTGTTCCATTTTAAAAATTATTATCTTCAACCCACATCATTATATATATACAAAATTGGACAAAAAATAGCACAAACCAAAAGAGCAGTCATTGAATAAATAACTAGTGTAACAAATCTGAATTTGGTTTGCGAAAAAATGATAAACGATTTTTCTTCAAAGGACAGACAGATGCAACTCTAGCATAAGAGAGTAAGAATAGCAAGTAAATACTTTCAAATCCAAGTGACAAGTGACTTTTATCAAAGAAGCATAGGAGTGATGGAATGGAAATTAATCTTTTTTCTGTTTTTTTCATCTGTTGGTAAAGTAATTCAATGGAATTCAATTAATTTTTTTTTAAGTAATCAGAACATGTTCTTTAATTAATTTTTTTTTATGGCAAGGTAAATAAAGTTGATAATAGCATTATAATCTTTATCTTGAATTAATTAATGATATAAAGCTACTGCATCAATGACATTCACTAATTCTTTAATTGCTTTTTTGTGTAGATGATGCAATTCCACCTAAGATAACTAGTATATTTAAAAATGAATATTATATCCCTGTATCAACTGATTTAGCTGATACTAAGATTGCATGCAAGGCAAGACATGGACAGATTCAGTACGTATTTGTAATAGTTTATGATCACACTATTCAATCGACATAAGTTTTAAAGATTGTAAATTTTTTTTGTATTTCAACAAAATTAGGTTACCCACATACTTTCCTTTTCTGGAGTAACGTAGAGGCTTTTTTATTGCAAGAATTAGAAATATATCTTATTTCTGAAATTAGACAATTCATGTGAAACAATTTCTATCTTAAAGAAGAAGTAATATGAGACTTAATTTCTTAATCCAGTAATGTTAATTATATCTCAATTTTAAGTTAGATACAAAAGTTAGCATAAAAGGACTTACCCATTTTCTTTTTATCTACCGTCTTACATATAAATACATATTGTACTCCTTTCGTCTATTTATCTATGAATGGAAAATAAATCAATAATACATTCTAATGCAATTGTTTGGTAAAACAGATTTTGTTTGGCTGAAGCACTGATGTTTGAAACAGTGAAACGAGAGAGAAAGCTTTTCATTGTGACGCCATAATAGAGCGAAGCAAAAACACAATGCCCCGGGACGTATTTTACGTAGCAAAACTCAACAAAATAAGACGTAAACAACAAACAGAATGAACAGATTTCATTATAATGGAAATAACTATCTCCTAATTTGGTATTTGCGACCGTTAATGCTTACGTGTCGCCGGTGAAACTTGGTGTGCGACCGTTAAATAGCATTAAGGGTCGCAAATACCAAATTATAAGATAATTCCTAATTCTCGAAAGTCCAAGTAAAATCAACAGAAGCTTTATACCACCTTGCTCACTAAAGTCACTCTTATTCTGTTTATACTCCGAATTTTTTTAATGACAAATGGATAGATTTTATTTCATTTCATTACAGTTATAACATTTTCTTATTTATATATCCACAATTTCACACATATATTTCCTAGATATGAATGGAGTAGGACAACACAAGTGTTCAGTCCAGTGAATTTCTGTCGGTACATAATTCGACGGGGACATTGAGGTTTAACAAAATGAGGAATTCAGATTACGGAACCTATCAATGTTTGGCCTCGAATAACGCTGGGACCTCTATTTCTAGTCCCTTCGAAGTTAAAAAAGCCGGTAAGTAAATATCTCTTATCAGAAACAGAACTAGCGTGTAAAGCCTGCCTTATAGAAATTATAAGCAACTAAATAAATGCAGTAAAATTGTTCTCCAAGGAAATGTTTTAAATAAAATATTATCTTCAATCATTATGCAAAAAGGCATGAACTAATTTTAAATTGGCTTATGGCGTTAACATTTGTTTTCTACATTTCTATCATTTATTTTGAGGGATATTAAACAGTTTCGGAATTGATATTAGGGAAAAAGCAAATCCAAAGGTGAAAATAGTTTTCTGCCGAGGGAAACTATAAATTTGATTTTCCCCAGTACCCATTCTATAACTGTTTTATTCTTTAAACATGCTGAGCAATTAATTAACCAGTTATTTAGAAAATTTAATAGAAAATATATCATATTATTAATCTTCTTTTTCCGAAGATGGATAATATGGACAAGTTTGTAAGTATTGGATATATGCCGAATACAGTTCTGTATTAAAAAATATCAGACAGTTTGAGGCCCGTTAGGGCCGAAAACTGTCTGATATTTTTTAATACAGAATTGTATGAGGCATATATCGTACTTAAAACATTGCTTTTGATTTACCTGAGACAGTCCGATATTAGAACAAAAGAAAAAGGTTTTAATGACTACTGAAGCATTTCTTTGAAGAATGCAGGCTTAAATGAAAAGTACTCAGTATTTAGGGATTTGGCTACACTGAATTAAGAGGGTATTTGAAAGAATTTGATAAGGAGAGCTGGGACAAATTTTTCTTCATTAAAACATATACGGATATTAAAGCAGTGCAACGAATTATCACACAGGCAAGCTAATAAATGATAAATTTGGAATGGAGTGGAAAATGCCAATATAAAGAATATCCGCAGAAAAATAAGCAGGTGCTAAAGGTACACTAGTCCATTTATTTTTTGTCTTTGATTTTCAATTACAGAAAAACAAACATATTCAATCATCCAGGAGTTTTGAGGGAAACGTTGAAAATCTTCAAATTTTGTTGCAAATCTGTCACATTAAATATTCATTATCAGATACTTGGCCTAGTTACCTTGATTTTGCATATAGGTATTTTTCTTTCTATGAGAAAAATGAAATCAAATTGTTTGAATGCTGCTCTTTATAGTGTCTAAACTTTGCGTTTAATTATCAATTTATTTTTGGAGCTTTGAAAGTTTATGTGCCACTCTGGTGGTTTATTCCCACTTAGCCAAAGTGTGTCCACTCTTTAAAAAAAACAGAGAAAGGGGTTGAAACACTTCCCCAATTTTAATATATCTATTAGAAGTTTACCCGTTCTTGTATTTTTTTTAATTTGCATTATCTGGTCTGCTGCATATTCTTTTTCCTATTTCAGTATTAACGGTCTAATTGAAAGTTTAATTTTTTTTTTAATCTTGCAATTCTGTAAGATCAATGTTTCAGAATCGTCATTCTATGTGACTGGGAAATTTGAATTGCTGTTTGTTAACTTATCCCATTTTTTTATTTTTTTTTTTTTGCTCAGTAGCAGTCCGATTTTGAAGGATATCAGTACTGAGACAGTCTGATATTACGATTAATATCAGACTGCTCACTAATATCGGACTGCCACAGGTAAACTTTTAGACTGCAAGAACAAAGGAATGACATCACAGCAATGTTTTAAATATTGGAAACGACAATATTTATTGTTCTTGCGCATAGCATGTCACTACTGAAACTCTTGCTTGAAGGTCAACCAAGTTTAAAAGTTCGACCAGACTGTATATACTGGATATTTCTTTAACTTATGCTACACAAATACCAAACGCAAAGAATACGCAACATCCGAACAATTGGGGAAAAAGACTGAATATTTTCAGAAGTCCTACCTTTCATCTAAAAAAATTATCTTCTCAACATCCAGCTCAAAATTTATTTTGACTTAATGTTATAAGCAATGTAAAGCTGACGTCAAAAATATTTCGATATGTAGTGTCAAATTTTTCTTGTGTTCTAGAATGCATTTAGTTATCTTACAATCTTTTGAACAACATAATTTGTGATTACTTATATGCATCTATATTCTGATGAATTTATACTATAGAAATAAATGAATTTGCGTCAATTCATGAAATATTTTGTTTGATGTCTGAATCAATATTTTCAAAAATGATGGAATTTAAAACACACGGAAAAATTTTTAAGGAATAAGGAAAAATGAATGTAGA